>NC_141025.1:65876875-66032500 GCF_052040795.2 Danio rerio | reverse complement strand
AGATATTCTGTGCTATATCAGTACTATGATTTATAAATCTTTCGAAAGCTCCTAAATAAGTAATAAGCAACAGAACTGCGTATGACGACATAAAGATAGACCTGCATTTCACCTACAGTAAATACAAATGACATGAGAAAGGATGAGTAATGTATGAGCAGCCCCACAGGGTAATTTTGGCCCATTTAATTAAATACCCTCCTCTTAGTGTGTCTAACATGCCTCAGCTTGCTGAGCAGATTGAAACCTGTACTAATCATGGTTCACACAGCAGGAAGCCAGAGATTGGAATAGAAGAGTTCACTCACAAATGCTTATTGTTTATAGGTCATATTTGAATCAAGTTAGCAAGAAATGGTTCAGAAAGCATTTTAAATACTTAAGTATTTAAGTAAACGTTGTAATAAACTGTTAAAAACTGAGTTTTAATTTGTATCTGCATTCACCATACAACAGGATGTTAGTGCTGCATAATGTTGGAAATTATATTGTGATATATTATGTAAAAACAATTTCACCTGATGTATTGAATAACTCTATTTGAAAAGATTTCATTGTTTTAGATGGTTGGGGTGATTTTGTAAAGGAGCGCATCAGCGTAAAATGAAACAAACAAAGCATAGATAACCGGCAGGCCATTTTTACACAGATCGAGAGAATAAGGCTTCATCATTATCTACTTTCACTTTCGCTCTCGTGGATAGGGAAAGCTTGTACGCCCAGACATCAATTAGCCTATAATTAATATATTTTGTTTGTTAAGCGCAAAGATTTGTTTCAAAACTATTTCTAAATTCAGTTCTAATTTCCAGCAAACAAATAAATGAACAATAATAACGAAGGTCAAAAACACATGCATCCAAATACACATGCTGTGCCCCATATGCTCTAAAACCTGACAGGTTTGACATCTGACATCTAAGCTTGTTTTTAATAAAACAAATATAAATATGGATATAATAAATAATGCTGCTAATAACGATAACATTATACAAAAGCAAATTGTCACAAATAAACTGAAAAAACCCCCCGAGAAGAAGGCATGAAAGTATGGTTTTTATATTTATGTAGGCTAGAAAATAATGTTTTGTAATTATTTATTGCCTATATATATATATATATATATATATATATATATATATATATATATATATATATATATATATATATATATATATATATATATATATATATATATATATATATCCTTAATATTTAAATTATTTTTCATATGTAAAGGTATTTGCTTATTGCTCTACATCTTGTGTGTATTAAGCAGTGTGTAAGCAAGGCGCTCTGCGCTGAACAATAGACCGGCTTTGTCAAGTCAAGTCAACTTTATTGTCAATCAAACCATGCAACAGTACATTACACAGCAGACTGAAGTTGCGTTTCTCCCATACTCCAATGTGCAATCTAAAAACAAAAATATGACACACACTAGACATAAACTAAACATTTAACTAATATAGTACAAGATAAATTGAATAAATAGACAATAAAAAAAGTGTGAACAATTACCATATATCCTATTGTTCCAGAATATGACCAAGTTGAGGTATTTATTGTAGTGCAATTAGGTGCAGTATGGCAAAAGTGCAAAGTAGCAGCATAGAGGTAAGTGAATTTTGTAAACATGTTACACGTGCAAGGGATATCCGGTCTATTGAAAAATCTGTTATAGTTTCCCAAAATAGCAACGCGCCAGCAATGCGCCTCAACACGCCTACCTTTTTAGACCAGAACGCCTATAGGCCCCCATATGAGCGCAGATGCATTTGCTATTTAAACAGCGTGGCGCAAAACGACTCTTGCACCAAGCTAAAACTAGCAAACAACAGTTGCGTCACGCCCTGCACCACATTGCGCCGGGTGTACGATAGGGCCCATAATATGCAGAGCGCTAGACCTTTATCTATAAAGTATAATTATGGAAACTGTTCATCATAACTGAAAGCTACGTCGTGTTTGCTAGTCTCATGCATCACGCACCTGTCAGTCAGTCTGCACATAACCTTTAAGGGTTAAAAAAAATAGCGCACAGCACTACTACGATTACAGCAAAGTTTGCTCTGTTATAATTCACTTACCTTTTAATATGTTATGGTGCAGTTATAAACTGCTTTTAAAAAACACGACTGAATGTTTTAAATGAGATGCTGTAATGAAGCCGTGGCAGGATGAATTTTGATGTGACGCCCCACTATGGAGGAATGAATGTAGCGGAAACCATGGATAAATACAACAAAACAAAGGCACAAACGATATAAACAGTGCTTTTCTCGGGAGACTAACCATATTCAGGTATAGAAATGGTTAATCAAATAAACTTACTCTGTCTTTTTTGTTAAAGCTACAACTCTCATGAGCTATGTTACCATCCAAAAATGTGAATTAACATTATGGTCAAAACTGCAATGTCTCAAAAGGTATGTGTGAATAAAGCAGCGTTTCCATCCAACGAGTCAAAGAAAACAAAATAGTCACTTCCCGATAAACTGGTGCCAAATATCGGCAGCAAAAATTGAGTTTGCTGTGGTACGAGAAGCAGCGTGAATCTTTTCCTTATTTAATAAATGATTTGCACCTCAGAAGACGATGCAGACATGAACTGAATGTTGAATGAAATTCTTTTATGCACATTTTCAAAATTTATGTGCTTCTTGGAGTTTCTTTTGACTTTTTTTTTTGTGCATATCTGAAAATGCGCATAAAAATAGGTGGATGGAAATGAAGCTATGGATTGTTTACAAAGTGACAGATGAACATTCATTGTACTATGGTATAATAATAACAATTCACAAATGTTCCGAACTGTTTGCTTTGATTTCTTCTTGACATTTAACATCCAGGGCTGTGTGATTTGAGGATAATATCTAATTGCGATTTTGCTTAACAGATATTGCGATTTGGATTTGATTTGTGATTTCATTTTGTAGTCAAGCTTCTAATATTTTGTAAAGGAACTGAAAAGATATAAACCAACTTCAACTTCTAATCAAATTTGTTTATAAATATTCAGAAATAAACACAATTTTTCTCAAGAGCAAACAGCAGTGAGTTATTGGCATTAGTTATCTCCTGGTGCCTTCGTGATGTTTTTTCATGTGGTGTAACAGCGGCAAACAAAAATGCACTCTGCTGTTGCTTGCTACTAGATTGAGTGTCACTAGCAATACTTTTAGTTGACTTTTTAGCCACTCCTCATATAGCTGTCGCTGTTGCTTTTTTAGGTGCTGGTTGTTGTATTTCCTCGTTCTGTGGCAACAATTCTGCGGCAGCTCTTACAAATTACCATACTAATATACTATACTACTAGTATTGTATGGCTGGGGGATTAATCAAAACATAATAGAAATTGTCATTCAGAACCTATAATCGATTTAATTTTTCCAGGTTGATTTTTTTTTTTTCGATTACGCTACCTACAGCGTGTGAAGTCAACATGTCGAGGATAGACAATGTAAACACTGAGACAACAGAGCAACAAGAGCAGCTTGGACCAAAATAAAAATTTATAGTTACTGTACAAAAATTGTCAGCAAAAATAAATAAATAAAGAAAATAATTGTTCATTAATCCTTATTAAGTTAAAATGTTCAATTAATTGAGATTTAGATTTTAGGCCAAATCATCCAGCCCTATAATACTACTACTAGTTGACAGTATGTGTTTGCGGTTATCACAGTGTAATTGATGCAAGTTTAATAACTTAACTAGTGGGTCTGTTTGAATTAAAAGCACTGTAGGATGTTAATCTCCTAAATGGCTTTGCTGCCTACAGTTCCCACAGGAAGTGCGGCTGGGAAGAGAGAGTGAACAAGAGAGACAGGGACAGGGTTAAAGACCCGTGTTGAAAAAGTAGGAAGTGGCTGTGGGAGCCAGTCTGCTTTTGGAGGCTGGAGTTATTGGGGCCAGAACAGCATACAGTCCTCGTGCTACACACACGTGACAGGCCTTTTGACTCTCCCAGCTGCGTCACCTTGGAAACTGCAAGTAATGTTGCTGTCGCTTTCCCATCCTCCTGTGCCAGACTAATAGTTAGGAAAGAAATTGACATCCTCTTATCCAGCCATTGAACATGCTTAGTGTCAACTATACGGCTGATCAACCTGCAGGCAATCTACAGTCATCGGGATGAGGTGCTTGTCTATGTTTACTATCAATCTAGAATTTTAAGTTGGGGGGTTTAAATCACTGCAAGAGCACAACATTCAGCATTTATGTATTATTCTTTTATTTATTTCAGAAAAATAACTGTTCAGTGATGAAACTTTGATCTTCTTTACATGTCATGTTTTAACTTTTTCACAATAGTGGTATTCCCTCAGCGTGCCAGACTTGTGAAAGGTCAGTTACGTCAGTCTTTTCATAGACTAGTCTTGTGTGTGTGACTAAATCTGATGCCTCGCTGTCTACTGTGACAGGATGCGTTCAGGAATATAAGAATTGAAAAAAAAATATGTAGCTTACCAGAAATGAGCTTTGAATTGCCACTTTTCTTGTCAGAAACATCAGCCTTAGAGCTAGAGGATTTACGGATTGGCAAAGGTCATCCATGCTGTATGAGACCCAAGTGCAGACAAAGCCAGAAGACTTTAGAGCCTCAGAATGCCACTATGCTGCCAAAATGACTCATGACACTGACTGACTGCATTATGCCGTTTTAGCTGTAATTAAATAGTTGAGGTCAAAACCTTAGCTTTGTGGTTACTTAACAGGGTGAGGATCTGTCAACAAGAAGCCCTGTTGATTTACTTGCTCATAAAACAATTCTTTGTTAACTCAAGTATACTGTAATTGACGTTTTCCCCTTTTAAAATGTGACATTAGAGTTTTTACATGTCTAAAGATGTGGTTTCATGGAAGTAATGCAACAGAACAACAATTTTAGGTTCCAAAAGAGTTTTAGGGGCTTCCTAAGAGACATTTTTACATTGTTTGAAGAACATTATAAAAATTCGTCAACTACTTCTAAAGGAGTTGAGTTAAAGGGTTAGGTTTACCCCCAAAAAAATTATGTTATTGATTACTCGCCCTCATGTCGTTTTAGTCCCTTGAGATCTCATCTGTTTATCTTCGGAACACAAGTTAAAGGGCATCTATGATGAAAATCAACTTCTGTAAGCTGTTTGGGGTAGGGAATAGGTATGGATTACGTTTACGAACAAAAATGATGTTCCAGGATCAGCATAGATGTTAATTCTTCATCAGATTGTACTTGGCAAAATCATGACGTGCTGTCACAGTAACCCTGTCCACACCATTAAACAGGCGGTTAAAACTGCCTTTAGTAAAGGCCCCCAAGTTGCTTCAAGCAGTCTGTCACAGTTATGAGTTCATGTTATTTGGAGACACTACAAAATAGTTATTTATTCCACAGACAGAAAAACTGGTTTCACATGTAGAAAAATGTCTTCTTTTGTTCATGCTTGAGGTGTTGATGTTGTTAGTTTTAGGTTCACCTGATCACGTTGACAGCAGGTTTTACAAAAGCATTGTATGTCATACAGGTAATTGCCTGAAAACGCAAAGCATTTTAACGGACTTAAGCTAGTGGTGAAGAGCATATTTTAGTCAACTTACCTTTGTGAAATATAGGGTTGTTATGATACTGGAGTTCGGTATCAATAGATAGTGAAATTTTAAAAACATCCATTACCTGCAAACATTTGAGGGCTCTTGGCATTGTGTTTACATGCTCAACAAAAATGACTGTAATTGGCCATGAAGGTCATCAGTTCACCAAACTCATCCCAGTTTACTATGTGTAACCACAGCTGCAGGAACACTGGAGTGTTTTAAAGCCACGTTTTAAAGCTGTGATTTACCAGCGGATCGTTCGTATGTCAGCTTATAGACAAACCAGCTGATCAACTTGACTGAAATGCTCCAATGTCCCTGTATCTGTAGTTACACCTGAGTTCAGTGAATCAATTACCTTCACAGCCAAATACAGTCATTTCTGTTGAGCATGTGAACACATTCGCAAATCAGTAGTGTTTAATAACGTGCTCCACAGCGCTTAAATGTTCAATGGACATTTTTAAAATTTTAGTACTGATTGGTATCGAATTCTCGAGTTGACAACATGACACTTCAAAACCACTGGAACATTTAAAGGAATTCACGCATTTAAAGAAATAATTAAGATTGCCATTTTTAACTTCAATTTTTTTGAGTCAACCGTAGATTTATGGTGAACATTTTAGGAAGCAGGTTAGACTTAAGTTTGAAGTTTCATAGAGGGAGAAATCTTATTATTTGTTTGCTCAGAGTATCTTTGCTACCTGTAGATTGGCCTGTAAAGCAGTAATCCTATTGTAGATTCTGCTTTTCCCTCAACCTCTCTGCTCTCCAGTCCACTGGAGCGAGTCTCAACAGGAGGCACACCCCGATCACTATCTCTGCTCCACACAGCTGGCAACATCTGCTTCTGAGAGGGAGATAAGAAGGGTTTGTCCACTCCACCCTGCCACAGATTTTGAACAACATCCGTGCCCGTCTGCTTCCTGCTCCAACAGACCATTACCAAACCCAGCCACAGAACCATAGCATTGCACGTCTGCCTGCTCCGTCACTATATGACTCTCCCAGATGACTGCATGACTCAGGGATTCAAAGTTGGCTCGACATCTGCCTGGATATCAGAGTGACAAAAATGAACAGGGAAATTTCATTGAGAATATCTACTTTTGGTTTAAGCAGCTTGTTGTCACTGTGTGAATGCAGATAAAAATGCCAGTGTACTGCTTTATGGAAAATTTGTTTCCTCTATCTTACTGCAATTATAAGGTGACTTAAATTACTTTTTGTACTACTTTGGTTCTTAGCTGCTTCTGGAACAACATTTTCAAATTTCAAGGTAAGGTATAAAGTTAGGCATTTCAAAGAAAGTTGCCACAGTTTTATAAAGATTAGTTCTAACCCTGCTTCAAAAATACTACACATGTAGTTGTCCTACTTGTTGCAGAATTGTCTTTAGATCTGGCTGAGTAGTATGTTTAAATTCAAATGCAGTGCCTGCTGAGTAGTAGGACGTTTCAAACGCAACCCATGGCTTTATCAAACTTGCCTCCAATGATTCTGAAGACTCTAATTAGTTGGTTCAGGTGGAAAATTCTGCAGATAGTGGGCTTCCAGGGGCTAGTAGTTCAGTAAGTTTAATGTGGATCAGAATGGTCTGGATTTGAAAATCCTATATTTTGCTATGCAGGATCGGGTGATTCTTCTTCATTTTGTGTCGGATTTTCAAAGTATTAATTGGTTTGTCACACATTCCGGATTAACACTTAAATTTTCGGATTTATAATACTCTAAATGTGATCATACTTCAACAGTTTTATGTTCTAGCTATGCTCAGTGGTTAGCATTGTGGCCTTACAGCAAGAGGGTCACTTGTTCAAGCCCCGGCTGGGACAGATGGCATTTCTATGTGGAGTTTGCATGTTCTCCCCATATTCAAGTGGTTTTCCTCCGGTTGCTTCGGTTTCCCCCACAGTCCAAAGATATGCGGTACAGATGAATTAAATCAGCTAAACTGTCCATAGTGTATGTGTGTGAATGTGAGAGTGTATGAGTGTTTTCCAGTACTGGGTTGCGGCGGGAACGGCATCAGCTGCGTAAAAGATATTCTGGATAAGTTGGCATTTGATTCCGCTGGGGTGACCTCTGATAAATAAAGGACCTAAGCTAAAGAAAAATGAATGAATGAATGTTCTAGCTATTAGAAAAACAACTGGTTGTACATGTTCAATGTGGGGTCACAAAGGTGTTTTTTTACATTAAATATAGTACAAATACAGTACAAATGTCACCTTTTTCAATTTCATTTCAAGATTCAAGCTTTTCATCAGATTTTAGATGACATAAACCGAGAATCTAATCCAGATCAAACCCAAGATTGGTTTGAATTCAGAATTTTTATCTTGATCAACCAGTTTTCAAGATTTGATTCAATTCAATGGCTGGAATCCGATTACTTTAGGCTCCAGAAAATGAATTAGAAACGACTGTATTTTCAGATGGATATAGATAAGAGTATGGAAATAGGTTTAGGATTTAGATAGTATTGTCATCTTCACATTGCAAACAGCAGAGAGAGAGTGAGACACAGTAGTGTTGCTATACCTGAATAGGCCCCAGCTGTAGGGCGCAGTTAAAATTTCAATGTACTCTCTCTCTAAGTAACTGGTGACAAAAGCAACTGCTGAGCCCAGCCTTTTGTTTTTGTTCTCTCAACAAAGTGCACAAGCCAACCTCCCCCGGTGTTACTGCACTGGGGACATGCCTGCGCTACTGAAATCCATCAACTAGAGGAGGCATAAGCTACTGACAGACCTAAGAGTTGCCTGGAAACTACTTCATAGCCTAGACGTGAACTGAGAGATTTTGGTATTCAGTGTAGCTCTCGCTGTTCGCAGTCTCATTCCTGCTGCAGTGCTTATCTGGTCTTGAAAGCATTATTTCCTCCTGCGCTCGGATCTCTTGCTCCCTCTTTGCTCCATCCATACTTAGGTTTTCATTCTCTTGAGCAGCAGTTGTTTTATTGGTTGTTGAAAGATTTTTTTTTTTTGTAGTGATTTGAAACTGAATGTAATGACTACATTTTGTGAGGTCGTGAGATCGTGTTATAAAAACTAGTTAGGTGCTTCTTTGTATGCTGTGTTCACACTGTAGTATCAAAAACCATTCATCAAAGTTGTCCTAAACCTATTGATCAACCCCCATTCTTGTCTTAGGATGATCCACTTCAGATGTTGACTATTGTATACAACTGTCTTCTAAGGAATGAAACCTGCTCATATGCAAAAAGCGAACAAAAGTGATTCAAAGTGCACAAGCTAAAATTAGTAGTGTAATGCAATAGAAGTACATGTAGCATTTGCAGCTACATTTTTTGTTACACCTATTTCCATTAGTTATCTAGTAAGTGTTAGGTTGCTTTCTCACCCAATAGATTGATTGTTTTCTTCTGAAAGAGGGATTAAAATTGTTACAGTGTTGCTCTTTGCTCTTGGAGAGGTTTGCTTTTACATGGCAGAGCTCAGCTGTCATGCGTCCTTATTTTCAATTATGACGATGAGCAATCAGACATTATAAGCGAAAAGTTGCAATTATGTGTTTGTAGATATTTAAGAACAATCTAGGTTATACTGCTTTTAAAATGTGCTGTTTGTGCTGGAACGTCTGTGTTGGTTTTAGTTTCTTTAACCCGCCCAATGCCAGCCAAATTTAAATATAGCCATTTAGAAGCACGGAATTTTTCACTCACTGCACTCCAATGAAATGGAAAGGTTTATGATCTAATTAATATATATTAAACCTCTGCAACATTATTAAATGTACTTGCTGAATCACTGATATGTGTTGGTTTTTTGTCAAAGATCTAAAGTTCAATTTCAAACGGTTTATTTTAATTTCATGATCTGAACTATCTGCTGCTGCTTTCAGTAGTATGGCTTTAAATGTCATGTAAAATAGCACTCAAACTCACATTGTTGGCATTTAACACTGAATAGAGCACATGAGGTGTACCTGAGGTGATCATCATTTTCTGTTGTTCAGCTGCAAGAAATAGAAGCTGTTTCTAACACAGAAAATCTCAGGTGTTGATAACAACAAAAACTCATTTTTAAAATGGAGAATATTCATTAAATTGTGTGCCGTTGCTTTTATTTAGAAAACAATTTAAATCAGCCTTTAGGCTCAATAGACAGGCACGCTCCTGTTCATGTCATCAATCTGGCAACCTGTCCTTGCGTGTGTTCAACTGCTGGGTGTCAAACTTACATACTGCACATTTAAATCCTCTGCTTTGTTAGATTTCCTGACCATGACTCTTCTTTGTTGCGTCTGTGTAGTTTTTGTGTGAGAGCGCCATCTGTCCTTTGGATGACATTTACTTGTGATCACAGAGCTGTGTTTCCCTGACAATATGTGCACAAGAATTACAGCTTTTTCTGAAACATGATCTTGAATTTATTTCAAACAATTGCTCTATTTGGTGCTGTCACCCTGTAAACAATACCTTCTAACTGTGACTGCAGTTGGCGGCTCGGCGCTGATGTGTATGTAGAATTTGTCATGTGTATAAGATGCGTCATTGTTTTGCTTTGTAATGTGAAGTAGCATTATCAAACACTTGAGCAAGCACTTTGAGACTCTTGCTTTCAGGTATGCACAAGGACACGACAGCGTCATTTTCAAATTTATGCAGTTTTGGTCACAAATATGGTGTTGTCATTTAAACAAACAGACCCAACATTTTTGACTGAAACGTTGTTGTGTAAACGGCCCCTCTATGTAACGTGTCATCTTCTATGATCAACTGTTGTGACAGACAGTATGAGAATGTTGCTGAGCAAGTCTGTTAAAATGAAGCAACATTACTAGGTAGAAATTCAGGGATGGCCCTTCTCTTAGAAAGATATATGTGATTCAGCTTTAGAACCTGGACACAATAAAATGTCTAAAATCAACATAAGCTGACTTCCTAGCTCTACTGTGTGAAATTGAGATTTATATGCTGTCAACATATGCTCCATGCAAAATCAGAGCAAATGAAAACTGTTTTGTGTTGTTGCCAATGTCATAGTTTATTGGTAATTAGAAGTAGAACATTTTTGATTTATCAGTTTTAGACAGAAGAGTTGATAAAACCACAGGACTCTAGCGCCAGGCTGTGAAAGGCCAGCGCTTGAATCACCCCTCAGGAATTGTCTGGTATTTTTGGCATTCAAGACATGAGAGCATTGTTGTTGTGCCTTTTTTTCTTTTTCGTAATCAAGCTACTATAAATAGAGCGGTGTCCTGGACACTCCTAGAGACTTTTGGAGCATTTGACTGCAGCCTCTCAGTTTGTCAGGACATGCTGGCAGGAGTAGAAAACGTTTTGGAGAATTCTGACATCAAAACCAGTATGGTTGTTTGTAGCGTTTCCAAGGGTCTTTCGTAGAATTGGCAAACCTTTTTTGACATCTTCATTCTTTGGATGTCAAGTCCAAACGTTGCAGCTTTCGCATTTAAATCTAGCCAACATAACAATCATAAGGATTGAATTTGCCACTGCGGGAAACTAGAGCCCTTATTCACTCTTTGTCCAACTGGTCATATCACAGCAAGATACAGTTATAAAACATGCATACTATTATATGACTTAGGGGTGTAAAAAATAATTGTTTCTATGCTGCGTCGCGATGCAGATGGGGATAATTTGAAATCAGTTCAGTAATAGATCATAACCGCTTATTACGTCCTGACGTCATTTATCTCCTATGCACAATGTCGCAGTAGAATACTATGGCGAAGGAGGTGAGGGCGACTAAATAAAACGTTCCTACTACTTAAAAGGTAGATAATTTTGCACAATTCAGCTGCTTGTTAGTTTGCTGGAAAGTCGTTTGTTGACACTAAAGAAGACACAGCACACAAGACGCTATTTCCCTACTAGGGAAAGATGCTGTAAAACTCCATCTCTGCCTCTCTCTCTCTCTCTCTCTCTCTCTCTCTCACACACACACACACTTTGGACATTTCACCCGCTGCGCTGGCCTGTTTGTGAGGTAACTTTTCTTCTTCTCTAGGCTGTTAAAGCAATACTTGTGGATCCAGACAGGAGCATGCCAGAGTTATGAGTTTTATAATATCTCTGGGGGCCCCCTAAATGTATGGGCCCTTACAATCATCCTAACTCAATTTATGCTGTGACATTCTGATGGAAAGGTCAGAATTTTCGTCAACAACATGAAAGCATGGATCCAGGTTCAGGTTTGGCCTGGGGGTGGTGGTGTAATAGTGTGGGGGATATTTTCTTGGCACACTTTGGGCCCATTAGTACTAATTGAGCATCTTTTCAATGTCACAGCCTATCTGTATTGTTGCTGACCATGTCCATACCTTTATGACCACACTGTACCCATCTTCTGATGGCTAATTCAAGCAGGATAACACGCCATGTCGTAAGTGTGAATCATCTCAGACTGGTTTCTTAAACATGATAATGAATACACTGTACTCAAATGGCCTCCACAGTCACCAACCACTGTCAATCCAAATAGAGCACCTTTAGATGTGGTGGAATGGGATATTCCTTCTTTAGATGTGAATCCGACACATCTGCAGCAACTGCGAAATGCTATCATGTCAATATGGACCAAAATCTCTCAGGAATATTTCCAGTACCTTGTTTCATCTATGCCACGTAAGTTTAAGGCAGTTCTGTAGGCAAAAGGGGTTTAACCCAATGACTGTAAAAAATATGGACGACGCGACAGCCCCTTTTCCCATTGAATGCCTTGAGGGCAAAACGCCTGCTTGACGGGCACAATCTTCCAACCAAACGCTTTATGTAAAATCAACCACGCCCCCCGAACTTCTCAGCATGCGTTTGCTGTCATATCAACACAAATGGATGTAATAACGTTAACAAATATGAGGGTTTTATATATTCAATCGCGCCAGCTCCGGGCCGCAGCGCATAACCTACTCGCGGCGTCGCGGGCTGATTCCGGCTCGCATGCGGCAGCGCCGGCTCGCTCGGCCGCCGCATCTGACTCGATTGACTCGGGCTGGAATCGGGCAGTGAGTCCAGGCATCCGGAGTAGGTCCAGCAGAGGTAAGTCAGTCTGAGGGGTAAGTCTCCGGCAGCCGAGAATCTAGCTGGAACTGGCCCGAGTGTATTTTGCTATCTGGGTGGTTAGGCGTGTATCAGCAAACTAATAAAGCCCGAAAAAAGCCCTGACCTTAGCTAATAAACAGTGTTCCACCAGTATCATGTATGTCAGAAACTATAGTTTACTGCTGAACTCATTTTGTCATGGTAAAATAACACAGAAACCGAATAATAACACTTCAGTCTCCTGCCGAAGCTCAGACGCGCTGCTTTGAGAAACTGTCAATCACAGCTGTCAATCACGATGACACGCCCAGCACTAAATTACTGCTAAAAACAAACTTTTTACAAAAATGAAGATCTGCACCTATTTCAGCACAATAACCAGTGCCTTAATCGACCAGAACCATCTTTCGGGACATTTTATTGCAAGTGTAATAAATTTTTTTATTTGGGCTCAAGTCTCCTTCATTAACACGGAGGAGGCGAGCTTTATGACTTGTACTGCAGCCAGCCCCCAGGGGGCGATCTAACGGCCGAGACCTTCACTCAAACGCAGGCTTGCGGCACACTTGGTTTAACCCGATTCTAGTTAGGTGTACCTAATAAAGCAGGGCTCGAAATTAACTTTTTTATTTGGTAGCACCGGTGCTCCCAACTTCAAAAATTTAGGAGCACCAGAAAAAATTTAGGAGCACCCACCAAAAATGATTGAGCACCGCTGCAAATTGTATTTTAAGGGACTTATTGTATTTTAAAACAACATCAATTAGGACTAACAAAAACCAGAAACAACTATCTAACTAATGCTGAGATGACATTGATATTTGTGTGCAATAATTCCAAAATGTGCATGTATTATAATTCTAGAATATTAATGATGATGAAAATGACAATAATAGTAACAATGAATTACATTTCTCATCATCATGCTGCCTTAAATGTGCTTGAATGCAAGTTTGGTGCTATAAAAAGTCTGTTACTTTATGAAAAATAAATGTATAGTTTGCATCAAAAAAAGAAGCATTGCAGTAGGAAATATTTATTTTGTACTGCTAAACAGCATATTTATGCATGTCAGTTTAATAAATATATTTCTGCTGCAAAACAAAAAAGATTATAATAAAATATTAAATTCAAGGCTGAAAGCTGCAAAACAGTCATCAGTAACTAAATAAAAAAAAATAATATACACCTCAAGAAAGAATAGGCAAAAGTAAGTAAGTAAAGTCTCACTTCTATCACTCTTTAAAAGTATTGGTTTCAGTTTGTGTCAATTTAAATGTTCCGTCTGAGCTGATTTTCATTTTTCTGTGTTTGTGGAAAAGCAGGCGAGTCAGCAGACCCAATTTATGAGCAGGTTGAGCATCGGCGCAATACCGCAGTTTCAGTGTAAACTTAGTAAAGGCGAGCTTCTTTGGCGATGATACAGTATTAGATTTGACTTTTAGCGGACATTTGCGCTGAACACGCAGTGAATGCAACGCATCGAGATTCGGCCACCTTCTCCGAAAAGCACATACCGATTGATCTCAGCTGGCGGATCAATATTCACCACGTGTCTTGATCGCTCTCATCTGCGCCTCAACTTTAGGTGGGGTTTGCACTTTGCAAACCTGCGTGCTTTAAGTTTTCACTCTTTAGCCGTTTGCATTTCCCGTGGACATAAAAGCTCCCTCCCTGTCATCTAACAGTGAAAAGCTGTGTGTGACAGCTAATATGAACTAATATAGCGGCAGAGAAGAGCGATTCAGCACGTTTTTAAAAAAAATCAAAACAGGTCGCACTAATGCGCCCAAATATATTATGATGTCGCATCGATAAATTTTCGGGCGCATATGCGACCAAAATGGTCGCAATTTCGAGCCCTGTAAAGTGACCGATGAGTGTATATAAGCATTTATAGAATGTTGCATTATAATCAGGAATTATAATCAAACACATAACATAATTATGCTGTTCTAAGAATAATTTTTAAGAGTAAATATGTTTGGAAGTTAGCCTAATGCTGCATTGCTAAATCCAAATTGATTGTTCCTATTTGTTCTCATTATTTATTATGTTGATCTGGACATGTTCTTTCTTGACATATTTTGTAAGATTTGGCCATTAACTGCATGGCATCTAAAATAGAGCTTTGTCTTCTGAAGAATTAATGTGTGTATTGTAGAAATGATATGGATTTCTGGCTTTGTGTGCTGTTGTTTGGATTGGCACTAAACGTTTTATTGAGCTCTTTGTCCTTCTAGTGACGGGTATCAAATTATTTCCCTGCTGGACACTCAATGGTTGGCTTGTCCAGTCGGTTAAATGAACCGAGCCAGTTCAGTAGGTTTGAGACAGATATAATTGAGCTAGTGTAATTGGAGCATGCTTGAAATATTGATCTGTGAGAGGATGTAGGGAATCCCATAGACTGCTGCCAACAACAGACACAGACAGCAGCACTTCTGCGACAGAGCCAGTGAGGATGGGAGCATGACTTTCTCACATTTTTGTTTCATCATCAAATAATAATTGAAAATTAAGTAAATTTAGTACATTTTTGAAGTGTATATATGAGCATATTATAAGATGTAGTTATAACTATTATTTATATCATTAAAAAAATGTATCTAGGGTAGCACCAACTAATCAACTCGTCTTGAATGCTCTGCCATAATGCTTTTTGATTGACGTTGACTAGTTGCGCTACACAGATCACATGTGTTTTGTCTGGAACTACAATGACAGCTTTACATACTTGGGTTGGATAACTGAATGAAACTGCCCTCGGATTATTTAAAGTAATTTTTTAATTGTTATTTTTCCTATGTCAGCGTCTAAGATTCACATGAACTTTAAGTGAACTTTAAATCGTCAAACAGATGCCAGTTAGATTCCTCCATGCAAATACCATAGAGCATATGCTAGCCAATCACATTTATGCATTCCTGGAAAAGTACTGTTCATAGCTGTTGCCCTTTGCGAAGTGTAGACGCGGACGTATTTTGTTAATAACCTGTGAGGCGCACAGAATACTTTAAGTGCGCAACCGCGAAGATGTGACCAACTTCACATTGTGTGTAAATATAATCCCCGGTGAACGCTGTGAAGATGTGCAGCGAGGAGACGTCTGATAACCAAGATGAGCTGGTAACCGCGAAAAACGCCTGACTTGAGCAGGATTTTGAGCAGCTTTCTTGGGCACATGACCAAAGTGGTAAAATACTGTGTGCTGAGGATGTACTGATTATTTATGCACTACAATATCTGATATTGTTACATTCTTACTAGAGCGTGCAGTGTTCAATGTGTTGACTAATGTCGTGCTAATGTTGCAATATAAATGAAATGAAAGTGTTGAGTTTTTGCAATGTGTTATGAGCTATCAAACAGCATGTGTATATATTTGTATAATTGTGGCATTGGTACAAAACATTTGCATCTTGTGTTTTATTGATGACGTCACCAGTGAGTAGTTAACGTTGAATCGACTTTGATAACATAAAAGTTGATTTCCAAAAATCTATTTGTTCATCACCTCTCTCTCTCTCTTTATATATATATTAAGTGAATGATGTAACGCTGCATTTGTAATATTGTAAATATTGTATTGTAAATAAAGTATTATATTGCAAATTTGTTATTGTTAACTAAAACAATAAAAAAAAAATATAAAGGGAAAGAAATATAAATAGTATACTAAAAATGGCAACAAAACAAACAGATTTAAAAAAAATAAATCTAATTAAAACAACTATATGAAATTGGAATTAAACTACAGTAAGGTTGAGGTATTCAAAATACCCAATATGGGAATGGTATACAGTGTTTTCTCTAGGATATTTTCCAGCTGTGGCGGCAGTCCTTTTTTTACACAGATCTACCAAATACCTGTGGAGTTATTTCATTGACAAATGTCGTGAGCGCAGTATTAGAAGTCAAGATCACATTTATGTGATAACCTATATGTACGAGCATGTGAATCTCTGCTTGCACGCCGATTTCCTTTGCTCGTGCACAAAACTTCTTGCACGCCACCTCAAATATAAGCTGCTTCAAGAGCGCGCAGATCTTCTTGTGCGCTCTCAACAAACGCTGCTGAGTGTGATTTAGTTTGTTTATGTAACGAGTATGTCTCCAGCATTTATTAGATTTGCTAGGAATGCTTATGAATGTCTCTAATAGACTTAGAGAGTAGCATTAATGTGTCCTGAAGTAAAGTGAAACGGCTGTTTGCTGGCCTCACGCATCCCTCACCTGTCAGCCAGTCAGTCAGTCAGTCAGCAAGTCACCTTAAAGGGTTAAACAAATGACGCACAGCACCACTACGGTTACAGATAAGTTTGTGCTGTTATTATTCACTTACCCTTTAAAATTTTTGGTGCGATTTTCACCCACTATTAAAAAATAAAATGTTTTGAATGAGAAGCTGTAATGTAGGATGAATTTTGGCATGGTGCCCCGCCATGGAAGAATGAATGTAGCGGAAACCATTTATTTCATGTATAATCATAATTTAATACTGATTTTTGTTCCTTGGCAATGTAATTTATCAGCACTATGAGATACTGCAATTTGTTTGCCGATTGTTTTTTTTTATGAAGACTGCAAGTCCTGTTCCAAATATTAGACACATTAGGCTTACTTTTACATAACTCACCATAACATTGAAATACCACATGATATTTTAATAACATCTCTGATAAAACCTCTTAGAAGTTTTATTCTGCTCTGAGTTGATTATTTTGAACTGTCTGATTTAATAGCATAGTGTAATTCAACTATCAATTTGTCATTACACAATTCACAGATACACTTTTTTTCGTATTTAGCACTTTTAAAGATTTTATCTATGCATCCAATTTTAACTAATAATTGTCTACCGAAAATGGCTGTTTTAATTATCTTTTATTTTTTGGCCAAAACTTCCAGAAATATGAGCCAAAAAGGCTTTGCTATGCCACATTGCTCAGTAATGTTCAGTGCTCTGATTTCACTCTCTTCAGCCATCGTCACTAAACAATGTGAAGTAGCTTTCAAACCAGAACCAGAAAGCACTGTGCCATAAAACCAATTCATTTTAATGGCTTATGCCGTGCAAGTGGAGTTTGTTGCTGCAGAGAAGTATAAATATAAATGTTTACAGTATAATTTATGCATAATACTCACATACTCAACAGACAAATGCTCAAAGTTTGCTCACGTAATAAGCAGACAGAACATTTTTATGTAATATACTTGTTCCTGCTGCTTACAGTAGCGCTGCTGTGTCATGACAATACTTGAAATAATTACGCTTCTTCATTGTCAATACAACTGACAATTATTCCCTTATGTATTTTTTTATCAGAATAATTTAAATTATTGGGTTAAAATTCAAGAGATCTTAAAAATTACTTTATTTAATAACTATCTATTTATTACAAATCACAAATCATGATTTACATATATAATAAATGATTATAACAAAGCATTTTCTGTTTTGGTTTTTGGCCAAGTGCATCCAGAATTTTTGGGTTTGACCCAGAATTTATGACCCAGAATACACCTAATGTATATATAAATGCATTTTTTTTTTTTTTTTTATCAGCGTGACAACTAGAATTTATTTTGGTTCTTTTAGCAAATATTAAAGTGAATGCATAATTAGTTTAAAAAGCATTAAAGTGGATAAACATAGCCAAAATATATTAGTTTACCTCTGTCGTCAAGAGAAATTAGTTGATTCTGTTTTACTCACTATACTGTATACTATGTTGTATAGTTGTGTAGATGTTTTAATTCTCAGAATACACTGGTGCTTTCTAGCTGTGAAAAGCTGAACAACCAACTTACAGTTTTTTTACTATAACATCTGATTATATTTGGATTATTGAACAATGATGTGAAATTGTCTTAGCTTACGTTAATATCTTTGGTTTCAGTGACTAACAGTAGCCTGAGGGCCAACATACAGTGCTAACCACAATGTGTGACAAGCTCTCTAATGACTGGCACACATGCAAGTCTCGACTTATGTCAGGCGTGTTTCATCCATGTACTCTGTCTATAGTGGAATTGATTAAGGCCTGAAGGGTCTGACCTGGGGAAACCTCTGGATCAGTCATGAATGCCGAGGTTATCATGCTCACGCAACAGTATAAATCTTTCTCACACCACTGTGACCAGACAGCAGCTTCAGAATTGTAAATCAGGATTGTTTGGAGCCCTGAAGTCATTTTTTGCACTCGCTCTTAAAATGAGTAAAGGGAGGAATTGTGTGAGTAAAGCGGGTTCGTGATCAGGGTAAAAATCCTGTTGTCTGGAGGCTGAATCTCATGTCTTAAACTGCACTGCTATGCAGCTGATGGGCAGCTCAGTTTAGCTGCTGGTGATTCAGCTGTTTGCCTCGACTTGTGCTCCTCCAGATTCTTTCAGATCTGACCCCCGACCTGCCATTAGGCGTGTGTATATTTTGTGTTAAAAATGCATTAATATACTGTTGGCAGTTTAAAATGCAATTGTAAATCATTCACTTAATGATTTTGACATTGTTAGTTGGGCTGCTCAAACATGGCAACAGTCAATACAATTTTTTTTTATTTCCTAGACTCATTTTAGTGTTATTCTCTTTCAATTCAACCAGTATTCTATTCAACCAGCATTATTACTGTATAAAAAATGTAAGATATTAAAATTATTTTGTTATATGAAGTAATTCTGATTTAAAGGGATGGTTCTTCCAAAAATGTAAGTTTCTCCAGAATTTACACACACTCATGTGGTTCTAAACTTTTATGATTTTTAATAATAATAATAAAAAATTGTTAAACGCAAAACAAAATCTTGTCAAATGTTGGGAAAGCAGCCATTAAGATCTATAGTAGAAAAAAAATGAAGGTCAATGGCTTTTTTATTTTTCAACATTCTCAAATGACCTCTAACCAGTTTTTAACAAGCTGAGGATGAGTAAACAATGACAGAATTTTCATTTTTGGGTGAACTATCCCTTTTATTCATTCATTCATTCATTCATTCATTTTCTTTTGCGGCTTAGTCCCTTTATTCATCTGTGGTTGCCGCTTATGCACTTATCCAGCACGTTTTACACAGCGGATACCCTTCCAGCTGCAACTTATTACTGGGAAACTATCACCTTTAAAATATGAATATTACATGAAAAAACTTTCAGAAAGTTTTGGAACAACTTGATAGTAATAATTTATTTATTTATTTTTTATTTTTTTGTAAAATGTTTCTTTAAATAAACAAAATGTTTTAAGGCCAATATTTTTGTTTTGTTTTTCACAAATAGTAGGTCAAATTTAAGTGTGTTCTATTACTTAAAACAAGCAAACTAATCTGCCAGTGGGTTAAGTGAAATAACCTTATTTCAAATAAAAAACAAGACTATATTACTAACCCCACTGACCTATTTAGCTTGTTTTAAGGAAAAACACATAGTCCATGTGAAATCAAAATGTATGATAGGGCTGCACAATATTTGGTTTCAGCATCGATATCGCAGTGATCATTCGCAAGTGTTCTGTGACTGTCTGAGGGTTTTAAAAGCATTCAGGCATAAGACATTGTACCGTTAGTTAGTTTGATAAATGAATAATTTATAAAAAAAGACTATGCAGTATTTGATTATTCAATTACTGTATATGTGATCACAGTTCGACTTTTTTGAAAATAATAAAATGGTGTTTATTTAATTTGTTTCTTTTTTAATGCATATAGAATGTATCTATTCTTATAGATTGTTTCTTATATTTTATGCATATGCATCCCCCTATCAAATCATCCCAATCAATCTAAAATTAAAAATTCTTTCCAAATAGTTATTTAACAAATCTAGTGAAATTGTATTGCTATTGCAATATGTTGCAAAATGAAAAAAATGTATCACAATGTTAGATTTTTCCAATATCATGCAGTCCTAATGCACAATACTTTTTCAAATTGTAATGATGGATAAACGATTAATCCAATCTTAACTGAATCCATTAAAAATGTTTGTTTTGGTAATTTTCAATCAAAATCTGAACATTGGCTTTCCCAATTAAAGTGGCATTCCTTTCTCTGTTGACGTTAGTTTCAGTTCCATTTCAGTTGCAAGTACAACATCATCATGCTGAAATAAATGTCTTGGCAAATTCCAGTTCAAGCAGTCTTTCAGAATTTTTCAGATATTTGGTCTAGAAACAAGACAAAACTCAAAGTAAGAAAAGCATTTTTTTTTTTTTTTTTTACAAAAAAAATTGTTTAAAGCCCTTATGTATCAGTGCTGTCATTCTCCACAGCTCTGACAAGGAGAACAAACTAAAAACTGTTCTAACAGAGTGTGCATGCCTCATTTACTTTTCACAGGCATATGGTATGTTAAAGTTCTTCTTTTAAGCATTTTATTGATCAGACTGCTGAGAACAAGACCTTTTAAATCTTAAACTGAATATTTTTGCTCTGTGGTCAAGTTTGTAGTTTTTGATTTGTCTCATACTGCTTGTTTTAATCTTAAGAATCTTAAAGTACCGCTTCATGTTCAGCGTCATACTCGTGTCTGTCTTCACCGTGGATAAACATTTGTTTCCTACAGTCAGAGATCTGAGAGTTTCATATAATTTCTTCAACTTCTTTCTTTATGAGCAATCCATTGTGTTTAAAATTGTTCTTGGATATGGTTTTAAAGAGTCAGTTTCTTTGAATGTGCTATAGTCACAGACAACAGCATTTAAATGTGTTGTTGACAATGGCAACAAAGGAGCTAGACAGAAAAAGCACCCAAGTCTCCTTTTAATCACAGTTCAAGTCCCAAACAACTGCCATGAGCGCATATCTAAATTCTCAAACAGTCAGTATCATGTCTAGACTTTCTCTTGCCCATTGAAAGTTTCTAAAATTCTGAAAACAGGGCAGAATCAAAAGAGCACGGGAGCATGAGCGAAATCCGCATAGTACTTTATTTTTTACAATTATTATAGGTGTTTTAAGGCTGTAACCCCTCACTACACACTTTGTACACTTTTCTCAGACAGAAAACTGTCTTGTTTAAACCCTCTCAAAGTTTAAATTTTAATAGAATAAGTGTAACATTATAGAATGAAACCAAAGATCAAAACCTGTCATCAGGCACAAACATTCATCGCTGTCAGCAAAAGGTTCATGAAGCTTTTTAGCTTTTGTGCGGATAATGTTGGTATCCATGTTCTTTTCCTGAAGTCACTGATCCACGAAGCAAAAGCAGACTCCTTACAGGGGTCGCACATCGGATGCACCACACACATGACAGTTGGAAGTAACACCCACCGGACGCGCACATTCACATGTTATTCAAAATTAAATTTTGTTCAGATGGCATTCTGTGGCACGGTAAAAATATGAATAGGGTCCTTAGTCGTAGCTGGGCACCGCAGACAGCCACCAACTTGCTGCACCAATGTACACACCCTGATATAAACCTATGTTTAGGTCTGGTGTGCGACCCCTTTTACGATGGTCTTGGTTTGGACAGTTACAACCCTTGTTGGAACTCACACTGCTAGCGAAGATTTAAGTTAATTTGGCAAGCTGAATGCATTCTGTACTGTACAGGAGATACAGAGGAGATAGATTGACAATGGTCTACAGACAATCAGGAAGCAGAACACAATGCACTGTAAAAAACAACAACAAAAAAAAGATGTTGAGGCTGCGCCGTTATAGTGAGGGATCACTGTACAACTATTTAAAGTGATCTCATTTTCAGTTGACCATTTAATAATGTTGCACAGCTGAATCTTTTAATTATCTTTATAATGTCTCTCTCGTTCAATCTGCAGCATTCTGGCCAAGCTCCACCTACTTAGACATTTAGCAGATTCATTTATTTTTAATTACAGTCATGCAATTACACCTATGAGTTTTTGTTAAAAAAATGCATAAGTTATGAAATGCAGCAGTTTTTTGTAGGTGGATTAAAGTGCAGACTTTTGAAAATGGAGGCACAGCTATCAACAGTCACGCTCACATCGGTCTTGAGAGAATCCTAAACGCAATAAAAACATCATTTCGGAAGAGAACCAATTATATGTAAAACACTATTTGAAAACAAAAACACACCAGTGTGAGTGTAATCTCAGTTTGCTGCTGTTACCTGATAGGAATGACACAGCTCTGCTCTTCTGCTGTTGTAGTTCATCTGCTTCAAGGTTTGTTGTGTTTTGTGTTCACTGTTCAGTGATGATCTTCTGTGGACCTTTGTTTTATAAATGTAATATTTGAGTTACTGTCGGCTTTCTCTCAGATCAAACCAATTTAGGGCTTTAAAATTTCATTTTTCATGCCTTTAGTGAAATCAATGTACCTCAGTAACCCGACTCGCCTCATTAATGCTGTTGATTTATCATATCAAAGTTGCAAACAAGTTATGTTTTTTTTTATAATAAAGCCGTTGTAATAGGGCTGCCTGATATTGGAAAAAGTAAGTAAAATTATCATGTTTTTGTTTTGAAATGTAGATATTTGGACTAATAACAAGACTTTATGTGAAAAAAATTATATGTAAGAAATAATTATAATTTTTTTTAAATAAATTGTAGAAATGCAGTAACTGAATACAATTCTGCTGCTCCTGGTCAACTATAATCCAGATTCAGCAAAGCATATCTTGCGATGTGACTATTGCAAATACAATGTGATATTGATACTGAAACATAGACTGTAAAAGATATAGACAGATTATCCGTGACATCACCCATAGGTTTCTGAACAACGCAAAAAAAGCTTTAAGTAGGCGCGGCCAACTGACACCATTTTGTTTGTGCGTCATCACACTGACAGTGGGATACCAAACAAGGGCAAAGAGGCGGAGCATACAAATGCATGCATTTTGCTTAGACAGACTTTTCTTGGCAGAATGCTTAATACTTCATTACCTACAACTTGTTTGTGTTCTGACCACATGTGCTTGGTTGTATACTATATCAATGTTTAGACTTTTAAAAACACTGTTGTAATACATTGAACCACTAAACATTGTTTATGTTACGTTTTTCTACAGAAGGAAAACCCAAATCACTTCCAACAACTTCAGATATAGTCTGTTTTAGTAAATGTAAGGCTGTTTATAAAATTCAGGCATAACACTGTATGACAACTTTTCAGATGACTGTTCTATGGCCTACACCTAATCAATCTGTCAGATTCTGGAGTGCATTACAGGTCTAAAGAAAATTATAAATGATAAATGATCTTAAATAAAACAAATACATTTATAGATATGGAATATAGGTAAATAATTTCACTCCCCTGGGAAATGGAGGCAACCTCAATGGTTTGTGAGCACAATTAAAGGTGCAGTAGGTGATTGTCTTCAGAAACATTTTTTGTTGTGCTGGTTGAAAGTCTCTTCACAGTCGAATAGTAATGATTACAGTAAATGATCTAAATTTGTTTAAATGAATTTTTATATTTTGTTTAGAGCAAAAAAACTAAAAAATGTTTATCCAATTAAATATTGTTTACCTTTGCGTGAAATTCAGGATGATTCCCTGGTATGCTGATGTCGCTTTAGATTTGTTGTTTTTATCAGTTTTTTCCTATCCATACGGTTTACGCTCTTTTTGAAATCAAACCTTCTTGAAATCAAACCTGAATCTTTGTTTCCCTCAGCTGTTGCCATTTCATTCTAGTTTAATCCACCAGGAGCCCCTGTGGATGATGATGTAATTGCATCCTGTATCTACTGTGGATCTAATATGCATGTGCGTCATGCATCACAAAATAAGATTAATTTTTATTGGATATTTTCAAAAAAAAAAAAACGTCCCTCAATCACATTCTTGTTTAATTTTTTGAGTCAACGAAAATGTCAGCAATTTTTTTATTATAGTTTTTGTCATAATAAGTAGAAACTTGATTGTCACGAAAATTGTGACAAACATTTTTCGTTAACAAAACTAACACTGGTCTAGAAGAAATTGCATAATAATAATTGTGAAATAAAAAAAATATTTATAGTTGAAGTCAGAATTATTAGCCCCTTTAAATTATTAGACCGCTTGTTTATTTTTTCCCTAATTTCTGTTTAAGGGAGAGAAGATTTTTTTCAACACATTTCTAAACATAATAATTTTAATAACTCATTTCCAATAACTGATTTATTTTATCTTTACCATGATGACTGTATATAATATTTTACTAAATATTTTTAACACACTTCTATACAGCTTAAAGTGACATTTAAAGGCTTAACTAAGTTAATTAAGTTACCTAGGCAGGTTAGGGGAATTAGGCAAGTTTTTGTATAACAGTGGTTTGTTCTGTAGACTATCGAGAAAAAATATAGCTTAAAGGGGCTAATAATTTTGTCTCTAAAATGGTACATAAAAAATTCAAAACTGCTTTTATTCTAGCCGAAATAAAACAAATAAAACTTTCTCCAGAAGAAAAATATTATCAGACATACTGTGAAAATGTACTTGCTCTGTTAAATATCTTTTGGAAAATATTTAAAAAAGAAGAAAAAATAATCGGAGGTTGCTAATAATTCTGACTTCAATTGTATATATGGCAAGATAGGTATAACAGAGTATTTAAAGTAGTTTTAAAACCTTGACGTTTTCAAACCACAATAAACCTTGAAACCAGTTATTGTATTATGCTTATAGTCAAATAATCAATAAAATAGTCAATAGATTAATTGATATAAATATAGTTATTTGTGGCACCAGTCTAGACATTTTTCTTAATTTTCAACCACAGAACTGTAAACCTTATTTATAGTTTCTAGCACTCAGACAGGCCAGTCTGGGACCAACTATAACACTTAAATCACCTTTCTTCCTCACTCTGATGCTTTGTGTGAACAGATCTGAAGGTCTTTGACCCTTTGTAATGTAGGTTCATCTTTTGTAGTTTTCTGTTGTGTTGGAATCCTTTGGAGATTTGAGTGAACCAGATTCCCTCAAGTTGCAACAAATGTGCGCTCCTCTCACCCACCCTCAAACCCTACCCCCACCAGCCCATCCTAATCATAATAAAACACGAAGAGACAGTCTAGCGTGAAGAAATGTGCGTCCCCGAGCACACTCGTTCTGTCGCTCTCATCGGGTTTATTGGGGCAGAATGAGAGATCGCTCTGGAGACGAGACCCCATCCGTCAAGCACTTTGCGAGATTGAAAAGGGGCAATAGGACAGAAGGTGTGGCCGCTGTTACTATCACGCTTCAGGATTGTTCGGCTTTGATCATACATATTTTAAGACTTGCCAGCCAATGGGATTCAAGGATCTTGCTAGCCGCAAGATAAATGGAAACACAAAGAATGATAAACGAATCGATTCTTCAATTAAGAATTGTCCTGATGATTTAATTTGGAAAATATCTGTTGTGTATAGCGATGAGGCAAAGATTCCATCACTAACATGTTTATTACTTATGTGATTTACTGTACATGCTATTCAGTTATGTCATTTACAAAACTTACCTCGTTTTATAGGCTTATACCTTGGTAGTGTTCTATACAGTATTAAAGTATAAAGGGGTCCATGGGATGGGGAGAGGGAGAAAAGTTAATAAACAAGTGAAGTGTTCAGGTGCAAAAGCCGCTAAATGCTATTTCTGCCAAAAATGAGCTAATGACATTGAGCGAATGCTTTAGCCATGTAGTACATGTTCAACAAATAGTTTCGCTTCAAATCATCTAAAGTGCAGCGTCAGCACATTTAGAAATAACAGTTTGTTGGCAAAAGCCTCTAAACGCTACTTGCCTTTAGCAGCAAAAGCAGCTATGTCCCGAGAACCAATCAGAAGGCGCGTATTGAATCATATGTTTTTAATGTAGCAACACGCTGATACATCGGCTTTTATAAGGAGACCGATTTATTCCACTTTCGATTTTAAAAGATGGAGTTTGATGAACTGGATGAGCCTGTCCGACTGTCAGTGAATGGCAAATGAAAACGTCCCTTACCTCAAAACTATGTGCATTATAAAAAACAAAAACACACTGTACAGTCGGAAGTGTAACATCCATTTATAACGTTCTTTTGCGCTGTGACGCTACTTTGAATGAGTCTGATTTACTGTACATTACACCGCAACTCCATTTCACGAAAGACTACGTTAAGGTGCACATGGATGCTATTAGGATAAAAAAAGACAAAGACTGTGAGTTTCTAAAAGTGTCTGAAAGACATCCCCTTTTTGCCCAGTAGGCCTACCTTGTTTTTTATTTGCTAATGTAAGCAATTTTTTAAAAAGTAAATATAATCTAGAAATCTTTACATTATTTATGTTACTTTATATTACCTATACGTCTGATACGCTTTTCATATTAATGGACAATGCACTGATATTGATGTTTCACAATGTATTTACACTACATTATTCATAACTAACAGGCTTAGTTTACAGTATTTGCAATGTTTTTCATTGTTGTACTTGTATCAAATCTAAATATCAGAAATGACAACAGATTGTTAAGATTTATATAATGTCAATTTTAATGTTATTGATTAATGCTCTTGCTTGACAGATTTCATTCATATATTTTCCTTCTGCTGGTTTAATTTTTTTATTTTTTGTTTTAGGTGTTTTATGTTTGGCAAAATTATTTCTAATTGCATCTTTAGTGATCTTTAACTAATTACACTGTCTTGTCCCGATTGGTGGAATTAGAGTTTTTTGCAAAAACAGCACAAGTGGATTTAGCTGGTTTTGACGCAAAATAAAATTTAACCTGTTAATAAAAACCAAAGAATTGTCTAAAGTGACATTTAAAAAAAGCTATTTCATTTACTAGCTAATAAACTTATCATTACCTATAAAATAAAACTTCTGAACCTGATCAGAGGAGCCTGATAGAAAATGCTCATTTACAAAAAAAATAAAGGTCTGATGGATTTAGAGGGTTTTGCATCTGAACTCCTCAAACATACAAATAAATAATTATTTAAAATTAAAATAAATAACAAAATATTTTAAGAATGGTTATATATATATATATATATATATATATATATATATATATATATATATATATATATATATATAATATATATATATATATATATATATATATATATATATATATATATATATATATATATATATATATATATATATATATATATATATATATATATATATATATATATATATATATAAATAAATTAAATAATACAAAATGAATAAATTGCATTCAAAATAAACACAATTTAATTAAAATCACTGAATATAATTTATTACAAACAAATATAATTTATTTCAAACAAAATAAAGTAAAAGTAAAAAAATATACCTTTAACAGAGAAAAATTACTGATAATGTAACTTAATTGAAGCTGTTTTGCAAATTATATATGTGAAACTATTTATTATTTAACTATTAACTATATTAACTATTTAATTTATCACAGTATAAACTGTTTGTATATAATAAACAATATGTACACTACCTGACAAAAGTCTTGTCGCCTGTACAAGTTTTAGGAACAACAAATAATAACTTGATTTCTAGTTGACCATTTGGCAGTATTAGTGGCTTATATGAAAGGCAAAGGCCTCTTGATTACGCTTATTTTACCAAAATAAAATATGACCATACTTTTAATGATTTCATTCTGACATTGCTTAGACAGAAGTGTACAGTATAGAATATAAAGGGATCATGATGCAGTGGATAAATAATTGTTATTGTGTATGACTCCCATGAGCTTGGCGGACTGCATTTATACATCACTGCAATGACTCAAATAACTTAGTAATAAAGTCATCTGGAATGGCAAAGAAGCGTTCTTGCAGGACTCTCAGTCTTCATCAATATTCTTTGGGTTCATCTTCAATGCCTCCTCCATCTTACCCCAGACATGCTCAATAATGTTTATGTCTGGTGACTGGGCTGGCCAATCCTGAAGCACCTTGACCTTCTTTGGTTTTTAGAAACTTTGATGTGGAGGCTGAAGTATGAGAAGGAGTGCTATCTTGGTGAGGAATTTGCCCTCTCCTGTGGGTTTTTAATGTAATGGGCAGCACAAATGTCTTGATACCTTGTTGCTGTCAACTCTGCACACCTCTCACATGCCCCCATACTGAATGTAACCCCAAACCATGATTTTTCACCAAACTTGACTGATCTCTGTAAGAATCTTGGGTCCACGCGGGTTCCAATAGGTCTTCTGCAGTATTTGTGATGATTGGGATGCAGTTCAACAGATGATTTATTCAAAAAAATTATTTTGTGCCACTTTTCCAAAAAACTGGAAGTGAAGTTATTATTTGTTGCTCTTACAACTAGAATTGATGACAATACTTTTTGTCAGGGATAGTTTTTTTATTTTAGAGCAAGTGTCTTTCATGTAAGGAATGTAAGAGTAACTGTAATACTAACATTATACTCCTTTAAAAAAAGAAAAACATGATATAAACTTGGACCAGACTAAAGAGACTTGGTATTAACATGCTGTGTCCAGAAACTGTCATTTTTTTTCTTGCATTTTCCATTTATTTTTTACCATTCTGACATAATTGGTGCAAATTTTTTTTGAATTACACAATGTTTACAACTGCCTCTGTGTAACTTCATGTGTGCAACTCATTGATAACTTGTTTGGTTATAGTCCAGTCTCACACTAACAAGCTTAAGAGCTCAGAGAGGCAAAGACGCACAAATCATTTCAAATGCTCAAATGACTCTTTAATCCAGAGGCTGCAGTTGGCCATCAAATGCAGGAAAAATTAGGTGCTAAACGTTCTCTGAGCAGCTTAGCATAATAATTATTCCCGCTGTTACAATGGCATCAAATTACAGATCTACTGGCATTATGGAGTCATTAACAATGCTGCTATATCCGCTTGCTGATGGTGTCTTTGAGAGGGAACAATCTGCGCTTTAACTGATTTAGAAATAGTAATCTTTTAATTAAGATATTTAGATTTTTATCTTCCATTATGAGGAACTTTTATTTCAGTGTCAAACTGATAGTTTATCCCAAAATGACTGCCATTTGTAGGGCCAGACAGAACTTAAAACTTAATACTTTTTCATTCATTCATTCATTCATTCATTCATTCATTCATTCATTCATTCATTCATTCATTCATTCATTCTTTCATTCATTCTTTCATTCATTCTTTCATTCATTCATTCATTCTTTCATTTATTTATTCATTTATTTATTATAAGGTTTTCAATGTAAATCCAATTATAACCACTTGTTTGGTAAAAGTAATTCTTAATTCTTAATATGTCTAGAGAAGACAAAATAATTTTACAAAGTGTATTATACATAAATGAAATAAACATTTACATATCATTCAAAAATAATACAGAAATTATTATTATAACAGAAAAAAACATAAGTCAAGATTTTCACACATTATCTTAGTTACTGAAAATCTGAGGTTGCTGATTCCATATGGGTCCATTCCGACATGACTTTGCAAGCTGCTATTTGCCATATAGTCAAAATAGACTGTATTTAACGGACCAAAAAACAACCAGCAGTGGTCCATTTGTCTCGTGCAGTGTAATTCAAGGCTTGGGGTGTGTATAAATGGCACAAAACAAAAAAAAGATATGTTTTGCTTGTTTGTTTAAATGATATCATCTTTCTTTGGACTGGAAGTACATAGGGCTCTATTTTGACGGTCCATGCGCAGAGTGCAAAACGCAGGACGCAAACGCTTTCAGGGCATGTCAGGACGTGTTTTTGCTAATTTAAGGACGGGAAATCTGCCTTGCGCCGTTGCACATGGTCTAAAAGGGTTGAGTTTATTTTCTTAATGAGTTATAGGTGTGTTTTGAGAATAAACCAATTAGAGTCTCATCTCCCATTGCCTTTAAGAGTCAGCTGTGTCGCTCCAAGAGCGCATTTGCTATTTACAGGACGCAAAGTAAGTCTAAGTGGAAAAAATGAGCATTTTACAAGCAAACAGATTACAGTTAACAGGTTTTTAACAGAAAACTGTTAAACAGAGCATCTACTGCGTGAGAATGAGAGACAATGGATCACTTTCGCTCTTGGATAGGGAAACCTTTACACACAGACATCAATTAGTCTATAAAGAAATACTTTTGTTTGTTAAGCGCAAATATTAGTTTCAAAACTATTTCTAAATTCAGTTCTAATTTCCAACAAACGAATAAATGAACAATAATAACAAAACATGCTCAAAAACCTGAGTTATATCCTAAAACACATGCTGTGCCCCATATGGTCTAAAACCTGACAGGTGGGCAAATCTAAGCTTGTTTTTAATAAAACAAATATAAATATGGATATACTAAATAATACTGCTAATAATAATAACATTATACAAAAGCAAATTGTTATGAATGAACTGAAAAAACCTGCCGAGATGAAGAAGACATAAAAGCAGTGATTTTTCATATTTATGTAGGCTAGAAAATAATATGTTTTGTAATATTTTAATCCTTTATATTTATATCCTATATCTATTCTTATTATATCCTATATATATATATATATATATATATATATATATATAGATCCTTAATATTTGAATTTTTTCCTATGTAAAGATAGCAGTGTGTAAGCGAGGAGCAGCTCTGCGCTGGACTTTAGACCGGGTTAGTTTTGGTCTAATGAAAAATCCATTTATAGGTTCTCAAAATAGCAACGCGCCAGCGGTCCGCCTCAGAACGCCTTCTTTTTTAGACCAGAACGCCTATGGGCGCACAAATGAGCACTAATGCATTTGCTGTTTAAACAGCGTAGCGCAACACCTCAAAACGACTCTTGCGCCAAGCTAAAACTACCAAAAGACTATTGCGCCGCGTCTTGCGCCACACTGCGCCGGGTGTATGATAGGGCCCATACAATGTAAAAACGCTGCCATTGTGATGTGCATTAACCACGAAAATTAAAGGCTTTGAAAATGTTGTGCGTGTGCATAGTATGTGCATAGGGGAAAGTAGAATAAATGGATGCATAAACACTGCATGAATAATTATAATAAGTAATGTGAATAATAATTGTGTATAATAACAGTGAAGCTGTTAAGTTTTTCCAGTCAAATTGCTCGCATTTTCCAGATGCACCAGTTGACAACCGCAAGTCACATGACAAGAACTGTCCATTCAGCTTTGTGCTTTGTTTGGAATATACACATGTGGTAGACTAACTATCCTCAAACACAGAACACCCAAACACTGGTTACAGGTATCCAGTTTTCTTCTAAATGTTCTTTTGTGTTAAAAAAGGCAAACAGGTTTGAAACAAGTGAATGATGAGAGAATTGAAAATTTTTAGGGATCTTAAGTGTTTTGAATATGTCAAGCTGCTGTGACCAACGCATTGTAATGATTTTCAGTGAATACTAAATAAATAATAGAGCTAGTATATTTTGTAATGTTTATAGGTATATTTTATATGATTTAAAAGTAACTTTAAAGTAAAGTAATTAGTAATCTGATTATTTGTACATGAATAATTAGTAATGTAATCAGATTACAATTTTCAGTAGTACTCAGTAGTAATTTGTAACCTATTACTTTTTTTAAGTAACTTACCCAACCCTGCTTCAGACTAGTCTTTTTGGTTAATAATCAGTGAAATTGTTTAATTAAACGATCAGATTCTGTTTGTTATTCAGTCTGAATCACTCAGACGAACAGCCCAGTAAAAAAGTAACCAAAGTAACAAGACATTAATTTTCTCTTTTCCTCTCTAATCTCTCCTGAACTAGATTATGAAGCATTTCCTGTTTCCAACAAGATAATTACAGATTTTACTTCTTATCAGAACTCTTTACTGTAGAGTCACTCAGCATTAAGGAAAAAAGTTTGGATTGATAGTCCCAGAGTATGTATAAGTTAAGATTTTTGTTTGTTTCCCACTGTAAGATGGTTTTCCCAAAAAAAGGGAGTCCGATTCCTTGGAAAAGAGGCTGAAGTAAGAAGCGCGAGGGAGCAATTCCCTAAGAATTTTTATTTTGGCCCAGTCCTGCCCCCTGCCTTCACTCTTAGCCACCCCTTCCCCCCTCCCTCCCTCATTCACACATTCAGGAAACAGGGGACCCTGCCAGAAGCCCTTTCTGTTTCCGGGAATCAGGCCCACAGGGCTGCTGTGTAGTGGGCCGGCTCTGACGTGAAGCCTATTGTTCCAGTGCGGAGCTCCATTGTGGAGGGGAAGGAACAGCAGCAAAAACAAAAAACACCCACGGAAGGAGCTGAGAGGAGGGAGGGAGGACAAGATGTCTGAGCTATTTCTGTAAAGAGGCTCCTTCCCCAAGAGTGGTGGCTTCGCTGATGAGATACGGCGGCTCTTGCGTGTTTGGCCGCAGAGTTTATCGCTTCAATCTATCTCTGGAGTCTGCCATGTTAAAAGCTGACGCACAAATTCAAAAATACATGTGACTCATGAGAATGGAGGATCTGATGTCCGTGGAAACATCAAAACGTGTGTGTGTGTTCGATGAAAGCCTTACTGTACGCAAGCAGTGTCTTTTCCGCTCTGTGGTCAAAGGCAGAAATCCCTGCTGGAAAAACCAGGTCACACCAGCTTAAAGTGTTCAGGCTGTTTGTGAATTGGTGAAATGCAAAACTGCAGATTTTAAAAACGGACTATCAATTGTTGTTGAACGAGACTTGTTTATCTAATGTTCAGACACCTTTGAAAGAGCAGTTGAAAATCATTTTTAACTTGACATAACTACGCTGTTTAAACAACATTGCATGATGTAATGAAGCAATGATTCTGAATGTTCGTTTGTAGTGATGTGCGAGCTGATATTAGTTGGGTTTCCAACACCCTCTGCTAATGCTCATTTTGAAGTATAAGTAACTAGTGATAGAAATGCAATATTTCAAATAAAAATACCGTAATTTGTGAAAGTTTTTACACTTGGTTGAGAGGGTTAATGTGAATAATGGGAGATCCAACACATTTCCAAAATTCTGATGTCTCCATCAAGACTGATTTATTCTTTTGCATAGTACATGTCTGCGTAGTACAGCCTTACCCCTCACTGTGGCTGATGCCGACGGTAACGTCGACGGTGAGGCACACCTTTCAAACAATGTAACTACACATCACGACAACGCGTAGTGCAAGCTCAGCTCAGCTCAACATAAAAACCCACTGCCATCTAGAATTTTAGAAGTTTCATTGCAGAGCAACACAAACAGAAAGCAGAAGTATAAATGCATGACTCTGCGCAAGACATGCGTCGTGGGTAATGGCAGTCATTCGACTCAAGAAATGTAATTCAGCCTTTATGCTTGGCTTGTTTACTGTTGGTTATTATGCAACACTACATCAGCTGCTGATCTAATGACTCAATCAAAATACACAGTTTGTCAACAAATTTTACTTTTCTAGTTTGCATTTGGAATTTTAATTTTTTATTTTTTGTGAACTTTGAAAACATTCACGTTAGGATCCAAAGCAGGCTATTAAGTATTATTATTAACATTGCAAGCAAGTTTTATGACTCTAAAAGCATTGATTAATCCTATTAGAATCGATTTAGGATAACTCTCCTGTATTAAACACCAAGTAAATCCTTTATGGGTTTTGTATTATGTAAAAGATATATGACTTGGTAAATTCATATCACACAAGCAAGAGTGAAGATGAGCATGAACTCAAATGTGGTATTGATTTCGTACAGCAGTTCAATAGATACAAGTTAATACTGAGTAAATATTCTGTTTTCTTTTTTTCTGTTCTGTAATGAAAATAGTTCAACATTTGTGCTTCTCCAATCATAGCAGTCTTTCGTTCCTGAAAAAAAAAAATTTTTTTGATTCTATTATTCTAGTCAGTGATATTTAACTATGACTGTACTGCTACAGTACTACTGTAAGTTCTCACTAGAAATGACATAAGTGGGAAAAAGTTTACATGCAAAATTCAACTTTCAAATAGATTTTTATTTTTATGGTTAACTGACATGAAAGGAACTCAAAAGATTGTGGGATATCAAAGGAAGAAAAGGATACATCTGTGCTGCCTTTTCAATATCAATCTGTTGGTTTCTTAGGAGACAGATAGTACAGCTATGGGATTCAGACAGATTCTGTGTCTGAAGGATGTAATGTATCTTTTAAACTAAAGCCGCATTTTTTAGATTTTGGACACAGCCTTCCTTTGTTTCTAAAAGTATCAGTCATTTGAACGGTTTATGTTAATAATACAATCAATAATTCTTTAGGACAGGGACTTCCTGCCACCCACTGGCAGTTTTAGTCTCCTATAAATTACATTATTAACCAATAAAACTCATGTCATAATATTGCTATTTTATTTTATTTTTTATTACTCATTTATTTTCTTTTCGGCTTAGTCTCTTTATTAATCTGGGGTCGCCACAGTGGAATGAATCACCAACTTATCCAGCAAATGTTTTTACGCAGCGGATGCCCTTCCAGCCATACCTGCCAACACTCCCCGGGAGTCTCCCGTATTTTAGACCCATCTCCCATTTTGTTCTGTCTCCCGGAAAACTCACAGAATTTCATCACCAGATTAAAGCTTTATTTTAATTCACACAAGATGATCTTTTGTTTCTGAGTGGGTTAAGATGCTCTTAGTTTAGACTTTGGGAATGCAAAAAGCATCAATAATATTCCCACACTTGTAATGGAAAGCACTTATAACTCCACTGTATACTTAAAGTATTATTTTATCAAGATGTTAAGTTTTCTCCCTGAATTATTCAGTCTTGTATAATAAATAGTTTATCATATTCAACACATTTAATATTATTTCTCTCTTTTTTTTACCTTCTAAAGACTTGATAAGAATTGTTTATTGTCTCATTTCTTTAACTATTGTGTGTGTGTGCGTGCGTGTGTTTTTTTGTATATGTATATGTAGCAGTTCCACCTGATAGAACATACTGAGAGTCAGATGATGAGCATCATAAAAGTTTAAGCCAACCTGTCACCTCACCATCACTATTACCCCCCTCCCCAACACCGAAACCAGAACAGTCATAAGACATTACTGTTAATATATAATAGTAACATATTGTTAATAAGCTGAGTTTTTTTTTTTTTTTTTTGATAGTATATTTCACATTTCTTGTTTGTAAAGGCTAAATACTAATAAAAGTGAAAATGATTTTTTTTGTAGTATTTTTATTTAAAATAAATGTTTTGGCAGTTTTTTCTTGGCTTTTTAATAGTGTCCATATTGATATTGGACTTATATCGTACCCACTGACATTAAGAAATATATCCTGATATCAGTTTTTGCCTTATCAATCAGCCCTAGTTTCAGTGCAATAACAATTGGAAATCAATCATTTTTCTTTCTAACACAAGACATCCCTCATAAATATTTGGAAACTACTCAGCCCTTAAAAAAAGCAAAAAAACTAATGTACTATTCCAGTCTATATCCTTTATTGTGTATAAAATGAGCCTGTAGTCTTTATTATTGACCATGTAATTTTGTCATTTAAAAGTCAACTGAAGTCTAACCCTGGTAAGACCAGGTCAAAAGGTATTTTCAGCTGATCCTGGTACAGCACATGAGGCAATTGGCAAGATAATTTAATCTGGGTAAAGTTTAAAAAGTTTAGGGTGATGGAAAGTCAAACACGCATTCATTATGCAACCTCACATTGTACATATTTAGTTACAACATAGCAGTGACATAAGGGTGAGCAGATTAATTCTGAAGTGTCATTTCTGCACAAACAAGACCACAAAAAGATGATGTAAAGATCCAAAAACAAATAATAATGCACTGCCTCTCTGTCTTGTTTGGAGATGTTTGGAAACAGTCATTAGTGGTGTTTGTTGTCTGTGAGTTTCCAATATAGTGTTTACCTTTGCTGCTGGATTTTAATTTATTAGAATATCAACACATAGTATGGCCATGGATTGCATAAAACATGTATGGGTTGTAATTCCTGTAGAAATAGGTTTATTTATATTTAATGTCATTAAAGTACTATATTGATAAAATGTTTTTTAGTTATTCTGCTCAGCTCAACTCTATATTAATATTCAGTGGGATGCATTTTAATATTAAATTAGGTTAATATTTTACGTTTTTACAAATTTACAAGGATTGTCCCAAAACATTCTGCTATTTCAGCTCATTTGAACAAACAGCAAACGTCATTTTTTAAGTGCAGTTTTCATAATATAAATAACCTTATCAACTGTTTTCAGCATTTATAGCAGGGTTTAACGCTAAGGATTTTTTTACTGGCCCGATTGAGGCAGTGGATTAGATTTTTACTTGCCCTGGCAAAATTTTCACTGGCCGCACCAAAAAAAATAAAATAATAATAGCTATTTTTATATTTTAAATAACATAACTGTATACATACACCTTTTTATTCAGCATAACTTTTTTTTTAATAATATTTGGATTTTTTAAAAACTACAGTTGTAATGTAACAAAATTGCAAATATAAATATATATACATACATACTGTACATATAGGGCTTGAAATAAACCCTTTTGCTTAGTAGCTCTCATATCCAGACCTTTACAATTACACGGCTGTAGCTCTCTGTCATATACATGGTCGGTTAGGCAAGGCAGGGCAAGTTTATTTATATAACATTTCATACACGTTAGTTAGTTAGTTAGTTAGTTAGTTAGTTAGTTAAAAAATTGCAGGATTCCTTACAATTATTCATGTTGTCCCAGCACAAATAAGTTAAAAGGTTTTGAACAATTTAAGTGCATTGAACAAAACAACATAGTTGTCCCAAAGAATTGTTTTGTTTTAGCGCATTCTAAATAAGTAGTTTGTATAATTATGTTTGATGGATGGATGGATGGATGGATGGATGGATGGATGGATGGATGGATAGACAGACAGACAGGCAGACAGACAGACAGACAGACAGACAGACAGACAGACAGACAGACAGACAGATAGATAGATAGATAGATAGATAGATAGATAGATAGATAGATAGATAGATAGATAGATAGATAGATAGATAGATAGATAGATAGATAGATAGATAGATAGATAGATAGATAGATAGATTGATTGATTGATTTATGTATTTTATGTAAAAAGTATTCCTGTAAAAAAACTGTCATACCTTTTCATTGGTATTGTACCATCTTAAAAAAAAAACTGAATTGTTATTAAAGTATTATTAGCATTAACTAACTTTTTTGCACGCTTTTTTAAAACAACTCCTGTTTTTCTTCCAGGTTTCCCAAAAAAGCGAGCAGGTGAGTTGAGTGCCTCCTTCCTGTTGCTCTTCCCTTGTGAACAGCCCTCATTGAGGCCCAGAGACTGATAGATAGCTAATGGTGGTTTTCTTCAGACGGGTTAAGCATAGACACAACACTGATGCTCCCGCTGATATCAGCATGTGATGCAACACTCAGATTTTGATTTATTAAAAATCATACACAAAATATCATTAACAAAAAAATAAATAAATAAAAATTTCAACATGGTCGAAAATGGAGTGGGATGAAGCACAAGCTTATTATTTTCCCACCCTATTACCACATTCATCATTCGTCTAATACTTAAACTTATGTCTTCTTCAACTTATCTCTTCTTTTTACATGAGACAATTGTTGTTCTTTTGGCATCTTTGACATTATATGTTTGATTCCATTTGTACATTTACATTTTGTAACATAGACCCCATATAACATAGAGAAAAAAAACAAAAATAGTACTGCAATATACTTTTAAAACTTTTTAAAACACAACATCAACGTTTTGAAGGATAGACTGTGTATGTGTATCTGTCAACCAAAACAGAAAAAAAAGAAATCACAGGATGTTCACTTTTCATGTCCAATGAGAAAATGAAGACTTGAGAAATATATATATATATTTTTTATTAAAATAATTATGAATAATGAAACATAAAAAAATACATTGGTAACACTTTTCAATAAGGTTGTATTAGTTAATGTTAGCTAATATATTTACTAACATAAACAAACAACAACACATTTATTACATAGTTGTTCATTGTTAGTTCATGTTAACTCACAGTGCATTAACTAATGTTAGGAACTTAAGCATGAATTGTATTTTAATAATGCGTTAGGAAATGTTGAACAATGATTAATAAATGCTGCACAAGTATTGATCATCCTTAGTTCATGTAAGTAAATACATTAACTAATGAAATCCTGTTGTAAAGTGTGACCAATGTGTTTTCTTTTGCAGTTTTTTTCAAATTAAACCAGAATTTTTGAAGGGTTTTTGTTGTAAAGATGCTTGTTTCTCTGTGTAGAGATGTAAATGAAACAGCATCATTCATTCACAAAGAACCTGCAGACTTCAGACTATGTTTCCCTCTATGTTTTCAAAATCACATGACCAGTGCTTCCCATACATAGACTTGGGCGGGCAGCCCAATTATATTAACCGTCGCCCAAGTATATCTGGTGACATTTTTTTACTATTATTTTTTTTTTTTTACACTTTTTTTGTATCGGCCTAATAGCCAAACATTCACACTCGATTAACTAGTAAAAAATCTCTCATCCTACTTGTTTCCTACTTGTTGTGTATGCACAAAAAAACTGTCAACACTCCCACAGACAATCAAACAGGCTCTGCAGAGACCCACAGGACCCACAGATACATGCCTTTTTGGGACTTGCGTCCGGGGTTTTCTTGTGCGCTCTCAAATAAATGCTGCTGAAGTGCGCTTTAGTGCGTTTATGTAACAAGTATCTCTCCAACATTTATTAGATTTGTTAGGAATATTTGAATGCCTCTATTAGACCTACAGAATGGCATTGATGCATCCTGAAGTAAAGTTAAACAGGTATAAACTCCAGCAAGACAAAGTCATTGTTTGCATGAACCATAGACCTTTATCTATTAATAAAGTATAATCATGGAAACTGTGTTCATCATAACTGAAAGCTACATCGTGTTTGCTGGCCTCACGCATCCGGCAGCCCTGTCAGTCAGTCATTCAGCATGTCACCTTAAAGGGTTAAAGAAATAACGCACAGCACTACTATGATTAAAGAAAAGTTCATGCTGTTATAATTACCTTATATTTTAATACATTTTGGTGCGATTAAAATCTGCCATAAAAAAAAACAAAAAACGTTTTGAATGAGAAGCTGTAATGTTGCTGTGGCAGGATGAATTTTGGTGTGGAGCCCCGCCAAGGAAGAACGAATGTAGCAGAAACTATGCTTTTCTATATACTCGGAGAGAACGAAATTACTTCTAAACTGGCTGAAAAATATGTATACACTGTTAGAAATGCTTAATTAACTCATTTGACCTATTTAAATAATCTACACGTGTGATTCTTGCAATTATTATACTTTTAAGAGATATTGTCAATTTTTTTTGCTTTGTCATTTATTTATCATTGCTATACTTTTGTAATTTTATTATGATATTTTTATTATTTTATACATATCTAACATGCTTTGACAATACTGTACAAAATGTCAGCAGCAGGTTTTACCTGCCAGTAGGGCTGCAACAACGAATCAATTAAATAAATATAAAATCTGTTACTAAAAGCATTGACAACGAATAACATAATTAATTTGTCAGAAACGTTTGATTATTAAAAAAACTTTAGTTACCAGTCCAAACATCTAAAAAAATCCTAAATCAAGAACAGACAAGAAAAATGTCATGAGTAAATTAAGTGTTGCTTAAAACTTCTGTTTGAGATTATATCTCACTTAGATTTTTTTTCTTACCCTATTGGCAAACAATAAAGTTTTAAACAAACAAGAAATAAAGGTCACTAAATTAGGGTCACTTAATTTCTTATGCTATTTCATGTGTCTAGTATGTATCTTGAATATTTTATGTTAGATATTTGGATTAAAGACAGGACAAAACTACTAAGTTAGTTTTTTAATATTATTATTGTTTTTATTCTTATTCTTCTTATTATTATTATAACTGCTCAGGGATGTTTAAGGACAATGTGTGTGCCCTTTCTAAAGATTTTAGTTTTGTTTGTGAATAAAGGATTGGAAATTAATACTTTTCTTTCTTTTTTTTATTTGATTTATCAATTAATCGAAAAAAATTATCAACAGATTAATCGATTATTAAAATAATCTTTAGTTATCCCTTTCTGACAGTGGATGGACATGGCTCCTGAATAGAATAAAAGTAAAACAAATAGTTTCTTTGTTTTGTTATAACAGTGTCATAATAAATAAAAATATTGTTAAAAATCACTTTTTTGTCGCATGTAGGTAACCATGTGTTGTGGGTAAAAGGTGTGTTTTAATCCGGCTACGAACGCAAGTATATATCAAACCCGTGGGAAGCACTGCATGACCATAATTTTTAAGTAATGATGAGCTTTATATTTTTTCAGAACAGCTAAATGATTGCAGTCATCTGGCCACCAGTAGTATTTATTTCAAATAAATGCTAAATAGTATTTATTTTTCAGTTTGCAAGCACTGTACATTATTAGCAAGCCACTCTATGAAGTGTCATCTACTGTATAAAATCATCTTAAAAGGTACTGTACAGTATTATAGCTACTCAACCCAAAATAATTTGAGAAACGACCAGTTGACCATACCTAGTAAAAAAGGCTCTTCACAATCATCAAACTTATTTATCATTTCATTAAGCAGAAATGTTTTGTCTACTCTTTCTGGGCCTGTTTTTGGACAAGGGGCATGAGTGTGACCCCTTGTAAGTGGATCCACATTTCCTGTCTAGTTTTTGTGTGCTGTTGGATAAGAATAGCATGATGTGGCGGTAATGGTGACCCTTTTCCCATTTGTGTGTACACAGGACAGGAAGTATTCTCAGCAAGGACCATCCCCCAGATAAAAAGGCCAAAAGCGACAAGGCGTCAGTCCCCCTCTCGCATGAGTTTGACCCCACAGGTAAGAACACGCCTGTTTGTCTTCTTTTAACGTGCAGCTGTTAGGCTTTTTCAGATATTACCCTCAGTGCAGTGTGTAATGTTGCTATTAAGGTATTTAAAAACTGAAGTCTGACTTTTTTTATATGTGTTTTTTCAGATTCATATCCTAAAAATTTGTCTGATGCGTATTCATTATTACACTGTGAAAAAAATAACCATGAAACAATTCCGAATCAATTCAAGCAGTGATGCTTTTGTTCTTCTCTCTTCTTTAAAAAGGAAAAAGAGAGAGATCATTATGTCAGCATTATTCCATATTTCGAAAGTTATTTCTGTTTATTTTATTAACTGTATACTGCAGCCACGTCACAAATGTCCATAAACTAAATAATCCTGAACAGAGAATAGCACCCCATTCACACAGGGCTATAGCGTCAACGTTTGACTGAAGTTGGGGCTAAAGCGATCGTTATAGCAGCTTTAGCCAATGAAATTCAGTCAGCAATAGGCTACTGTCTAGGAGGTGTATTTGCATACAGCACTCTGATTGGCTGACGCTTCCGTCAGCGCTTGAAAAGTTGATCTAGTCCCAACTTCTACAGCGAGCAACAAGTGGTGCTCACTGCAGAGCCATTTGGGCAGAGCTGAGCTCTAGCGAGGGGGAGCTTGAGCTCTTGCTCCTCCTTTCTTGCACTTCTTCTACGAGTGATGTCACTGGGGGTACGCAGTGTGTAAATGTGATTGAGACAAAGGTGAGTTTGAGTATTTTTATACATGCAAAAATGTTTATGTATATTTCGGACTTTAATGTGAAACGTTTGCAAGTTTCATAATAGTTTTAATAACTAATTTTCTCATAACTGATTTATTTTGTCTTTGCCAAGATGACAGTTAATAATATTTGACTAGATATTTTTCAAGCCACTTCTATACAGTTTAAAGTGACATGTAAAGGCTTAACTAGGTTAATTAGGTTAACTAGGCAGGTTAGGGTAATTAGGCAAGTTATTGTATAATGATTGTTTGTTCTGTTGACTATTGAAATAATAGTCCACAATAATAATAATTTTGTCCTTAAAATACAAACACATGCGTGTTGATGAATCTGAAGAGAAGCCCTTAGCGGATGTACCATGCTGTAATTTAATTCAAGTTCAGTTCAGTGTGGTTTAATAGTCACTACACAGAGTCCAAACACTGAAGAGCAATCCACAGATGCGCAGCTCTACAGATCCTGAACCATGCAAGCCAGTGGTGACAGCGGTGAGGAAAAAACTTCACCAATTGAAGAAAGTGAAGAATTAAAAAACGTCGAGAGAAACCAGGCTCAGTTGAGTACTACCATTTCTCCTCTGGCCTAATGTCTTTCAGGGGTAGCATGTATATTGTAAACATTAAAGGGCCTAAAACTGATCCTTGAGGCACCCCATACTTTACTGTGCTAACTTGTGAAGGCTGTCCAGTAATATTCACAAACTGGTAACGGTCAGCTAAGTATAACTTAAACCATTGTAGAGCCTGTCTCTGGACACTTGTAGAATTTAAGAGATTTATGAGGATATTGTGGTCAATGGTGTCAAATATCGCACTAAGATCAAGTAAAACTAATAGGGAGATGCACCCTTGGTCAGCAGCTAAGAGTAAATCGTTGATTATTTTCACTAATGTGGTTTCTGTACTGTGATGAGCCCTGAAACCTGACTGAAACATTTCATAAACATTGTTCGTCTGCAGAAATAAGCATATTTGGGCAGAAACAACTTTTTCTAGTATTTTAGACATAAATGGAAGATTTGAAATAGGCATATAACTAGCTAAGTTGCTGGGGTCCAGTTGTGATTTCTTAATAATAGGTTTATACAAGTAGCTTGTAAGGACTTGGAACATGGCCTAATATAAAGAAGAGTTGATAACATTGAGAAGAAGTTCTCCTATAACAGGTAGCAACTCTTTCAGTAATTTTGTTGGAATTGGGTCCAACATACATGTGGCTGGTTTAGAGCTATTTATAATTTTAGCTCTTCCTGTTCTATGATTTAGAATTGGTGTTTAAAAAATTAATAGCTCCTTTTATTCTAGCCAAAATAAAACAAATGGACATTATTCCCAGAAGAAAAAATATTATCAGACATAATGTGAAACTTTCCTTACCCTGTTAAACATAATTTGAGAAATATTTAAAAAAGACAAAAAAAAATTCTAAGGGCGGCTAATAATTATTCTAACTTATGTGTGTTTATATATATAAAAATACACCCTCTGTAACATATTTGCATTATTCTGACCTATACTGTAACAAAAGGCTGAGTGGTTCCACACCATTGCTTCATGTTTTCGCAACAAAATTAATTACGTTAACTCAATAACTTTTATAAATTTATAAGTTATCAATAAAAATTTATAAGAATGCAATATATTGCGTTGTATAATTGTATTGTTTCAACTCATTTTAAATAAATAGTTTAAACAAGCACCAATAGTCTTTTTGTTTGAGTGTACACTCTTCAGTGGCTGCCTGAAAACATGCCTGACCCTCCAACACTGTAGCTGGGTTTGTCTGCATCTTGTCACGGGTAAGCATTTATTTTTTATTTTAAATTGATATAGTTATATCAAGTTATAGTGATAGTTCATCCAAAAATGTAAATTTAATCATTATTTACTCATCCTTGTGTGATTTCAGATGATTATAAGTTTTCTTTTTATTTATTTTTTTTTTTTATTGAATATATTTTGAATAAAACTGAAAACCTGTAACCATTGACTTCATTAGTAGGAAAACACTATGGAATACAATACTATTGAAGTCTGTGGTTACAGGTTTTTAGCTTTCTTCTAAATATCTTCTGTTGTGCTCAACAGTAAGAAAGCTAAATATACCTTAAACAAGTGAAGTGTAAGTAAACGATAACAGAATTTTGAATTGGATTGACTATCCCATTAAGAGTAACTATCTACAGTCTTTGATGCCAAGTGAAGGAAACTGCTGCATATTTGATAATTGGCTTTCATTTCCAACATTTATTATAAGCAGTTGACCAATCACAACAGACTAAACTGTCTAACCAATCAAAGAATGAAAATTGAATGAGTCTTTGAAAAATTAAATGACCTTACATGTAAGTTATGAGAAAACGAAACTGATTCTATCCAAACCCATTGTGGGAGATTTTCAAAACAAAAAGATAAAAACAGGACTATATGGGTACTTTAAAAGTGCTTTAATCCTTTTCTCGCTTTGATATATTGTTTAAACAATACCATTTAGTCTTTTAAAGTTTAAAAACTGAGTAATTGGCTAATTAAATCAGGTTATTTATAGTGAAAAGGGAATATCCCTATTGTGACAGCTTTGATGGTGTGCAGATCTTGTGCGCGTTGCTCTAAAGAGCAGTGAACTACATGTCTGTGGATTTATAGTGGCTGAGAGATTGAACGCAGACCCACTGTGTGCTGTTGGACTGCCTCAGTGTGTATGTGGATGTTTGCATCAGGAACATGTCAAGCTGTGACATCAGAGGGACCACATGGACCTCAATCATCATTTGAATGCTGAAGTAGCACCTTATTTAAAGGCTTAACACTGACTTTGACTTTTAGCCACCACTGAGTAATGTTAGTGGTTTAGAGGCAGTGCTGCAGCCCTTATCGACATGAACTTCTGCAAAAACAGGCTCATTAATAAAGACGTGCAAAGATTTGAGGTCAAAATCAGGATGTTTGTTAAAGCAATACTAATAAAAACGAAATTATTTTACTTGTTTTTTTTTTTTTACTAAACCTTATCTTGTATTCATGAACAATGAATAGGCCTGTCACAATAATTAATGTCTTGACTTATCGCACAACACATGGACATGACCTCAATTATTTCTGGTGATGGAATATACACTAACCGGCCACTTTATTAGGTACACCTTACTAGTACTGTGTTGGACCCACTTTAATTCTTCATGGCAAAGATTTAACAAGGTACTGGAAATATTCTTCAGAGATTTCGGTCCTATTGAAATGATAGCATCATGCGGTTCTTGCAGATTTTTTCGCTGTACATCCATTATGCGAATCTCCCGTTCTACCACATCCCAAAGGTGCTCTATTGGATTGAATCTGGTGACTTTGGAGGCCATTTGAGTACAGAGAACTCATTGTCATGTTCTAGACACCAGTCTGTTATGAATCATGCTTTATTGCATTATCTTGCTGGAAGTAGCCAAGATGGGTACACTGTGGTCATAAAGGGATGGACATGGTCAGCAACAATACTCAGGTAGGCTGTGGTGTTGATACGATGCTCATTTGGTACTAATGACCCAAAGTGTGACAAGAAAATATCCTCCACACCTTTACAACAACAACACAAGCCTGAACCATTGATACAAGGCAGGATAGATCCATGCTTTCATGTTGTTGATGCCAAACTCTGACCCTACCATCTGAATTCAAGACTCATCAGACCAGGCAACGTTTTTCCAATCTTCTTTTGTCCAATTTTGGTGAGCTGTGTGAATTGTAGCTTTAGTTTCCTGTTCTTAGCTGACAGGAGTGGCATTCGGTGTGGTCTTCTGCTGCTGTAGCCCATCTGCCTCAAGGTTGAACATGTTGTGCATCTGCAGCAACTGTGTAATGCTATTATGTCAATATGGACCAAAATCTCTGAAGAATATTTCCTTCTTGACAATATGCCAAAAAGCGGCAAAAGAGTTCCAACCTGGTACTTGTAAGGTGTACCTAATGAACTGTCCGGTGAGTGTATCATCCACATTGTCGTTAGATGGTCAATTGCTTAGTCTGAATGTTTATATCAGTGTGCATTTGCTTCCAGTTGTACATTCAAAATAATGATGTAAAAACCTTCTTATAATATGACTTAGTGCAAATTGGTTGTTCATGACCAAATTTTATTATTCTGCAGTAAAAAATGCACACACATCTGTGTTTAAACCTGGATTTGAAGTCATGACTCATTTATAATCTTTCTTGGGATTAACTAGACATGACTGAAGTGATCAAATCAAGCACATCGGAGCCCATGTTGCTATGCGGTATGGAAGTTTAACTCTTGAATTACCAGAGTGCTGGACTTTAGCAGCCTGGTTCAGCCATTATGTGGGAGGCCCGTCTCTCTTCCCAAGCTCCGGATGTTGTCACAGGGCTGTAATACTGTCTCTGCCTTCCTGCCGCAGAGACGCACAGCTGTTTGGCCACCAGAGAGGGAGATCTCATTTGAGGATGGAGGTTTATTTTAGTAAGGGATCTAGCCGAGTCATCAAGGAGGATATGCAGGGTGCGTCTCAGATGAGCTTGAGTCATCGTTTTATAAATTGATTCAGCAGGAAAAGGAAGTGGTGTCTGTTGGTCATAGATATACTGACTCAAATTTTGTGAAAGTGTCACTGATTTTTATAAAGTCGTGTAGGGCTGCTTAATATTGGTGAAGTGAAATGCGAGAATGTTGACATGAGTTGCTGTATCTGGAAGAAGTTCTAAAATAAAATGATTTTTGAAAATATTTTCCTTTTATTCCATAAACATCTACCTAATGTTGATTCATGCGAGTCCTCACACTTGGGTTTACTATTTATAAGAACTAAACTTAGTTCAGTAATAGTATTGCAAAAATGTTTTAAATAAAATATCTCTTCTGAGTTTACAAAATAATCATTCCTACTTGTTTTAACATATTCTAAATGGAATAATAATATTAATGGTAATATTAGTAGTATTAATAATAATAATAACATATTTATTATTAGTAGTAGTATTAGTATTTAAAAATTCTATATTTAATTAAATAAAAGTTCTATTGCAATACTGTAACCAGATAAGCACCTATACTAACTAGAGACGCTCATAATAACCGATTAACCTTTTACCAAAAGGGTGAGTTTTTCTGCATGAATGTGCAACACACATTTGCGGGATGGTAAGATGTGCAACCACATGTGCCTACAGACATATTTTGCCAAAGAAGAAAAATTAAAGATATTTTAAAAAGCCTCAAATATACATGATGTTGTCCAACAGCTGCAATATTTGTCAAACTGTAGTCCTCTGCTTGCCAGTCGTGTCGTCGGAGTAATACACAAGAGTGAAGAGGCTGTATGAGTTCTGATATTGCAGAATATTGCATAGCTATCAGCCAATCAGCAAGAACTGTTGTGTATATATATATTATATAAATAATTTTTGCTGTGAATTATAAATTAAATTAAATAACTAAAACATTGATCATAGTTTATTTTTTACAACTGCACTATACTAAAATTTATATCCTAATTTGTACATTTAAAAAAAAAAAAATTCCGTTAATTTACATTCTAGGATGCATTGAATTCAATAAATTTGTCATATTTTGACGTTTTCTTCTATAAAATGCCTTTTTATCAGGTTTTTTTGTTTCATAATCGTATTATTTCTCTTGCTGTTTCCTGCTGTGTGTGTGTCTGTGCCTGCTTCATGTCAGATCTCTCTGTTCAAAGTATAGTAGGCGACGAGAGGCCAGAGTCATTGGTCACTGCTGCTGCTCTGGGTTTTGGTGTGGCGTTTATGTGTGTTTGAGCCTCTTACTGATGCCTGTTACTGACCATACTCGACCCACACTGATCCCTAAGCATGTCTTTGTGAAGGCAGGGAAATTGGATTCCCTCAAAGACATGTTTAGTCATCAGCCATCCTCAATCTTGTTCATTATTGAAGTGGTGTGGTGTGTCTTGTACTCACACACCTTAACCTGCATGTCTCTGTGTACGCACGCACCTTAACTTTAAAAATTATTCAAATTTTGCTGGAGGGCTTATAATTTTGCCTTCAATAGTAAGCAATTTATAAAAATCATATTTGTAGGTTTTTGATCCCTATTACAACCAATTATGACCTGAATTTTCTTGTAAAGGACTCTTTCCTTTTTTTTCTTTGGTAAAATTCATTTGTATGGTTTTGTTATATTAAATTAACATTTTAATAATATTACCATTATAATACTATTATTCAATTACTATTACTTTTTCTTCATATTGTGTCATCAACCTCTGACACATTTATACTGTGTAAATATGTTTAACAGCGCAGTATTTCTTAAACTATTTGTAGAACTTTTTTTTTTTTCATTTTGATTAACGGGAATGAGGTCAATAGTATTAACCAATTTTATATTTATATATATATTTATATATATATATATATATATATATACACACACACACACACACACACACACACACACTGTTGTATAAACGCAATATCGCGTGAAGCAATGAGGCCTCGAGCCAACACACTCCTGCTCCCACCAGTGCCGACATACAGCCAAATCTCACAGTTACTAATGTGATATTGCTTACATATATATGTATATATGTGTGTGTGTGTGTGTGTATATATATATATATATATATATATATATATATATATATATATATATATATATATATATACCAGTGCGATATGGCTGTATTTCGGCACTGGTGGGAAGAGTGTGTTGGCTCGAGGCTGCATTGCTTCTCATGATATTGCGTTTTTTTCAAGAGTTTGAAGGCACAATTGTGTAAAATCCCTTTTGCACTAGGAACTGTTTTCTTCCTTTGTTCATACACATCTACAGCTGACGTCAGAACAGCTGAAGCTGTTGCTACTTCACAGATGTCAGTTCAGAGCTAGTATTTGAATGATTCTCTACCGCATTGTCTAAAATGATGACAAAACAGGTGATTTTGCTCACATTTAACACTTTAAAGCTGTAGAACATGAAATGTCTTTAGTCTAGAGAAATGTCTCAGTAATACTCTGTTGAAATAGATCAAAATTATTGCAGGCGATTACAATAATTAACCCTGAAAAAGCCAGAGCAAAGCAGACACTACCAGATTACTATGGTATACAGTATGTACAGCACTACAAAATACATAAGAGAGAGTTTGACTTAGAATGTCATTTACCTGTTCTGTTGTGATTTGGTCAGCTGTAGTTTGCTAGGTGTGCTAAAATGCAATTTTTCTTCTCTAAGAGCTTTTTATAGGGTCTCTGTTGGCATTGTAGTGGAATGGCAACCGTCTGCTTAGTATGACAGGCTGATGGCCACCAACGCTTGTCTTAGAAATTATGAATTTTCTTAAATAGGCACTATTCTTATAAATATACTGCATAGTTGCTATCTAAACAACTACATTCTCCCCTTAAAAAGCTTCAAAAGTATATTATGTTGTCCGACTGCAATATTTGTCAAACTGTGGTGAGTTTATTGATCTGCTGTCACTCTATGTGGGCGGAATAATACATACGTATAAAGAAGTTAAAGTAGACCATCTAATTTTCGCAGTATTACCTATAATATTTGGAGAACTGTTGGCTGGAAGGAAAGCAATTTATAATTGAAAGAAAAAATATCTATCCAATGGTTAACTTATTAAACTACTTAACCTAATGGACTCTTTTCACAAAACGTGTTTATGACGCGTATCATATTCTTAAATCCTTGAAAGGTTTTATTATATTTATTTTCAAAATAATGTATTAACATTTATATGCATTTATCAGCATGTAATGTACTCAGTTTAGATAGTATTTAGTCCCTCTTTAAATTTAGTTAATGTTTCTCAAGTTAATGAGACAACAAAAAGGTTAATAGGGTGATAAAAATCTCAGCAGAGGATCAAATCGAACAATAAGCAACTCCACAAACAGCAGCTTTACTTATCACCAACCTGTTTGCCCTTATTTAAACAGGGACCAAATACTCTCTAAACTGAGTAAATTGTACTCAGAGGATTTTGCTGTGTGCTATATCTTCTTTGCATCAAGTTACAAAAAAACAAATTACCGCTCATGTATCTAAAGCTGCGTCTATTGGGCTAAGAGTACATTTTATGTTACTCTCTCTCTGGCTGTCGTTATTGGTCTCACAATTTTTTTTCTTTTTCTGAAAGTATTGATAACACCATTGTGCAGTTTTTCTTTAATTATTTCAGCAAATATGATTGTAAAAAAAATTTAGTTGTAATCTCCGATTCATTGCGCTTTAAGTTTACCCAACCATGACGCCTTCCGCTACTGAGAAACCCTGAAATGTAAAAAGGGTCTAATAACATAGTTAAGCTATTAATGGACTAAGCTGAATACTAATATCTTGCAAAATAAGTAGTAATGTTATGAACCGTCATCATGGCAAAGACAAAATAAAATAATTATTAGAAATTAGATATAAATGTTAAAATCTTTTAAAAACGAACTGTTAAACTGCATTTGGGCTAGAGTGTCACTTATTGTATCACTGTAACTATCCCTATTAAACACATGCTTTTGTGAAAGCACTCAAGTTCAAATTAGACACAATCCAAATATCAGTTAGGAAGGTGAATACTGTCAGTACAACACAGGATGTTTTAGTACATGAGAATGAGGAGGAATCTTTCTAACAGCTTCCAGGAGGTTTGATAGAAGCATTCCTAGAATTTATAGATCACATTTATAAAAAAAGCTAGTGTTGTTTTATTAAGTGTGCTTGTCAGACTTTTGGAGTCCATGGCTCTGTGATGTCTAGTATAATGACTCCACTCGGTCTAGGTGCGTGTGTGATGTTGTGTGCTTTTGTGTTCGAAGCACAAATGGAGGAAGATGCACTTTGTAGGTATCACACACATGAATGACTTCTGAGTGTTCCCTCTAAACACATTGCAGACAGATCCAGTCTGGTCAGATGCTTCTTATCTGTTGTTGTTTTGCCCCAATTTTTACAAAAGCAACAGTAAAAAAAAGTGTTACAGGACTGTTTGCTGAGGTGGAAAACATACTGTACATTGGCGTTAATGGAAGATGAATGACCATAAACCATAAAATGCTATTATTCATGCCTAATGGCTTTTTAATTTTTTTTAAATTATTACACAAGGGTTTTTGTATGTCCACAAAGCTTGTGCAATAACATTCAGTATGGGGGCATGCAAGAGATCTCCAGAGTGGATGGCAACATCAACAGCCTGAGGTATCAAGGCATTAGTGCTACCTATTACATTGCAAACCACCGGAGAGGGCAAATTCCTCACCAAGATAGCGCTCCTTCTCATACTTTAGCATCCACATCAAAGTTCCTGAAAGCAGAGAAGGTCAAGGTGTTCCTGGATTGGCCAGCCCAGTCACCAGGCATGAACATTATTGAGCATGTGTGGGGTAAGATTGAGGAGGAGGTATTAAAGATGAATCCAAAGAATCTTGATGAACTGGTAGTCCTGCGAAAACGCTACTTTGCCATTCCATATGACTTTATTAATAAGTTATTTGAGTCATTACAGAGATGTGTGGATGTAGTCCTCCAAGACTATTGCAGTCATACACAAAATTCTTTTCCCACTGCACCATGACTTTATATTCTATACTGTACATTATTTCTGTTCAGTGACGACTTTTGTCTAAGCAAAGTCGAACCTTACTGTCCTTATTAAATAGTTTGGTGAAATAAACATAATCTAGAGACATTTGCCTTTCATATAAGCCACTTCTGATACCTAATGGTACTTGAAGTCAAGTTATTATTTGTTGGATAGGCAACAAGACTTTTGTCAGGGTAGTATTATTGTTTAAGACTTGAGTGCTAATAGTTGAGGCATTTACTCATTTCTTGTTATGCAAACATGACAGTCATAGTCTATAAAATATCTCTTTTTTTAGAATATTTTTGCTTTTGACAATGATTGGATTTTTACATACACAATACATTTTAAATGTGTGGGGTCAGGGAGTACGAACCTTTTTTTCCTTTTTGTTTTTGAGGCATCATGTTCACCAAAGCTTTATGTAAATATAAATATAAATAATTTAATAAAATGCATCAAAACATAAGTATCTTAAAATATTATAGTTTATACATAATATTATTTTAAGTTTAAAGAAATCAATTGTTTGCCTGGAATTTCTGTATTTGTTTTAAAAAATGATAAAATAAATAAAAACATATGAATAAAATATCTTTCACCCCAGCCCCCATATATATTCATTTATTTTTTATTAGGGTTGTCAAAATTAATTGTTTTTTTCAGTTCACTGTGATGCAGATGCAGACAATTTGGTATCGGTTCAGTAATAGATCCTAACCGGTTATGTACTGACATCATTTATCTCATTCGCTATGTCGCGGTAGAATACTATAGCGTGGGAGGCGAGCATGAGTAATTAAAACACAGAAACTCAGCACAATTCACTGCGTGTGTTTGCTGGACAGTCTTTCACTGACACTGAAGTTACAGCAGAAGCCCCTATTTCACTGCAATTGAGAAACTCAATTTCTCTCTCTCACTGTGTCCCCATTGACCCGATGGCGTGACATTTCCTCTCCTCTCGACTGTTGTAGCGATATTTGTAGATCCTGACACAAGCGTGTCTTCAGAGCAAGTTATCTCCACCGTGTCTGTCATTGATCAGCTGTGAGCGCCACGTCCCTTTATCGAGTCTAACGAGTTTAACAACTCGATCGACAACGTTTAAATAGTGGGTTAATATTTCTGCTTGTTTGTTTGCTTTAAATGCTCATGTTGTTTTGTGCATGCACTTGAGTTTTTTTTTTTTTTTTTGATGGATTCAAAAAGTGTTTTCTGTGAGCAGGTAAAATTAAAGGTACAGTTCACATATCTGACTGCTTGTATTAAAGGACAACATTGTATAACAAATCCATATAAAATGTATTTTTAAAAAAATATACATTTTAATACAAGAATTGTGGTGCTGTAAAGTAAAATATCAAATTGTGTATAAAAGCATCGTCAATGCACTGTGATTCACAGAGATATCCAATTGTACTGAATCGATGGCTTGATAATCATAACCGAACCGTAAGACTAGAGTAGGTTCACACCTCTTTTTTTATACAACATAATATTTTTCATTTCATTTATTTTTATGAACTATTTATTTGATATTTATGGATTAAAATTATTTTTTGAATGTCATTTTTGACCCGCATGATTAATCTATGTGGAATAAAAGTACTAATTTGATAAAGAAAAAAAAAATCCCCATGACCCTAATCACTTTCAATACAGCCCTTATCACAACATTACTGTGTTCAGCTACTGTCCATCAACCATTACACACACAATCACTACACTGTGTGTGAGCAGGAATAGCACAGTCATCTTTATTTGAATCCTCGAGTACTACTTACCAAGTCGTCAACCTTTTCGAGTACTCCGTATCTGTCCATTGCTTTATCCTTGTTTCTCTCTCTCTTTCTGTGTGTGTGTGTGTCTCTCAGGGCTTGTGCAGCGTTGTGTTATCATCCAGAAAGATGAGAATGGCTTTGGGCTGACAGTGAGCGGCGATAACCCTGTGTTTGTACAGCTTGTAAAAGAGGGTAAGAATTCAATCAACATTGTTCATTATTATCCCTGTTTCATCTTTAATTTACAACTTTTTCACATGTGGCTTAAACACACACTTGTCTTCTTAAACTAGCTTGTCATCGATAATTATCTGGTTGTGTAACACCACACTACTGTATAATTGCGACACTGAAGGTGCTAAATACAGTACATAGTCGCTTTTTACAGTGACCAAAGTGTTTATTCAAGCTACATTTAATTGCACTCGCTTGCCTTAAATACTGTACATAAATTCAACAGTTTTATACAAATCTCATGTGTAGAATTTTTTTTCCAGAAAATAGTTATTTACTGAGTAACCAAGTTACTTTTCAGACAAAGTAATTTAATGATGCAATTAGCAATATATTACTTTTTAAAAAGCAACTTTTTAATTTCAGTTTGCTTCATTTTTTTTGCATGTAGATGGAGCTGCCATGCGAGCTGGTGTTCAGACTGGTGACCGGATCATAAAGGTGATGGTTTGATGAAATTCAGACTTATCAGAGTTTAATATGAATTTATTTCGTGTTCTGAGATTTAAAATGACAGCAGTTTTTTGACCAGTCTGTAAAACTGTTGATCAGGGATTTGAGGCTACAATGCACAGAATCTAACAGACTCACCTAATGCTGGCAGAATGCCACGTTCTGCCACCTGCTGGCTAAGAGCAGAAGTATAGATGTGTATTTTTAAATGAGTTCAGAAATCCAATTAGGGTATGGCGTAAATATTCATTTAAAAGTTTGGAGTCAGGTCCAATTTTTTAAATTTTTCTAAAGAAGCATTTATTTAATCTAAATGGCTATATTTTTATAGCAATAGTAGTATTATATGGAAATATATCTATTTTTAACATCATTTGAAGTGCATATCAAAGTGGTTGACAGAAATAAAAACATCATGTAAATCAAAAATGGTTTTGGGTTTAATAATCATAAAATATGGGAATTAAAATATAAATTTTTTTTTTTCAGATTTTGAATTGGAAAAAATGACAGTTTTATTGTTTTAAATAAATATAAGTATTGAAAGTGGTGTGCTTGGATGTAGAAATGCAAACAATAAACAGGTAAAGTATGCTGTTATAAATTATATATGCAGTGAATTATATATAATTGTATATAATAATAAAATATATATAAAATTATACAGCAGTGAAGTACTGCTTTATGTTTAGTATACAACCCTACCATATTAGTCAAACATTTTTTTATTTTAATATGATTAATATATACTATATATATATATATATATATATATATATATATATATATATATATATATATATATATATATATATATATATATATATATATATGTATTATCATATCCTAATAAAGGTCTGAGCCCCTTAAATAAAAATCCTAGAATCGGCCCTGGTGTAATATATGATCAGTCATCCTTAGACGATATGATATTCTTAAAAACAAGATGTTCATCAAGATCAAATGTTTTGAATCAAAACACAAAGATTACAATCAAAAGTGTAGTAGACTTAGACATTCTTTTTCTCCAAAAAAAAAAAAAAGAAAAAGCTTGTAACACATTCATTTAAATTTGGGTGGTAATAGTGCCTTGCAGTGTTGCTCTTAATATTTCAATCTAACGTTTAAAGGGGACCAATTATGCAAATATTACTTTTATTAGGCTTTTTAACAGTTGTGTGATAACAGTCTGTGAATATAACCATCTTCTCATAGTAACAATATATTAATTAACTTTTTTATATTCACACTTTATAAAAACAATCTGCCAAAACACTTCGATTGACATTCTCCCTTTGTACATGTCATCAGAGTGGAAAAGCCCCACCCACTAGTGACTATTTCTACCTCATTAGGACATTAGTCTTTTATTGAATCTGCCACTATGCTGACACATTGTAGCTCTGCCCTGGGAGCCCAATCTCATTTAAATTTAAAGCGACAGTCACCAAAACAGCATAATTAGGATCAAAGCCTAAAAGGGGCAGATTCAAAGAGTTCTGAAACTTCACATACACACTCTAGGAACACCAGAGACTTGTTTTACATCTTGTAAAAATGGTCTACTATTGACACATTCTGATTTAAGCATCATCTATTAATTTATTGTGTGTGCGCATGTTTATTTATTTTTACATACAGGTCAATGGGACGTTAGTTACACATTCAAATCATGTAGAAGTTGTAAAGCTAATAAAATGTAAGTATGCTGCGTCTTTCATGTTTGATCATTTAACAAAATTTTACACGTTTACTTTAAAAAAATGCTGCGCAGTTGTTGATTTCTTTGCACTAAAAAGCTAAATTTTTGTTCAGCGGGCTCGTATGTGGCCCTGACGGTGCTGGGGAGACCGCCTGGCTTGCCTCAGATTCCCCTGTCAGACGGCGAGGGGGAAGAAGGGTCTCCGTTCTCGCTCAGTTCTCCTCACTCCCCAGGGCCCATCGGACCAGAGCGCTCCTGTTCCTCCCCCAGCCCCTCAGAGCGAAAAGCAGCCTCTCTGCCTGTATGGGTAAGAGATCTCTGATAAGTAGCTTTGATCTTCATCAGTCTTTCATAGCTCTTTATGCCTTTTACTACAGTATCTTTTTATGGGTTTCACTGGTTGTGTTTGAGTCGTCACAGCAGCAAAACTCCAGCAGTCACATGCTTGCATACATGTAACAAAACAGTCGATTTATTTAAAACAAAAGGTGATTTCTGGGTGACTAGATTAAGTATTTGGGTTAATAATTGTTTGACTTGTACACTACAATGTTAGTAAGACTTAATTTACTGTTGTTCAGCTGGAAATTCCTACAGAATTCATTGATATGATGCAGTATGTTAAATTGAAGAGTTTAGATGCAAAAAAAAAAAACTCTAAATGCCATCTGAAATTTTTCTCTGGCTGTTGTGTGTAGGTTCAGTAATTTTACTCTTATAGCAAATAATAATGAGAAATAACAGATCATAAACATAAAAGGCTGAGAAAAATGCTTATTTGCTACAAAAAATTCAGACAGTACTTAGAGGTTTTTGAATTCTAGCTCTCTTTTAACTCTTCTCTGATATCTACATAGGATGTATGTAACATATTGCAGGTGCAAACATTCTGCAAACATATCTAATTACAACCCTAGAAGGTTTTTTAGAGTCTTCAATTCATACAAATTCATTTACATTGCATTTACATTTAGTCATTTAGCAGACACTTTTTTTTCCAAAGCTACTTCCAATTGAGGAGACATTCAGAAATTCAACTAATTCAATTTCAATAAGAATTTTGGCCTCTAAATAATCCAAATGTAGGCATTTCCAGCAGTCCACGTTCTCCACAAAGCACAATTTTATGTGATAAAAAAAAATCATGTAACATAACGTTTGCAGCATGCGACGTTTTGCGCGTTCATGTGAAGGGGTAGGGGTGTTTCAATTCTCTTTAGCTTGAAGGCGTAGGGCTAAGGGGAGGGGCCAGATAGCTCTTGAAACTGAGATAAAACAAAAAAGCAAAAAAAAAAAAAAAAACTGGCAACAGAACTGCCAACAAAAGTGATTTAATGTACAAAAGTGAAAACCAGAATAATGCCTATATATATTTATATATATAGGCATTATATATATATATATATATATATATATATATATATATATATATATATATATATATATATATATATATATATATATATATATATATATATATATATATACATATATATATATATATATACATATTTATATACACACACACACACACACACAAAAAAAGAGAAATTTTTACAATAAAAATTTTGGCCCAGCTCTTTCCCATTTATACTGAGCTATATCTCATCAAGTTCACTCTTTTCTCAGAGTAAGGTGGATAGAGAAGATATCTTACGATTTCCATTTTGCAAACACATAGGAAATTTGTTGCTAAAAACACCAGGTAAGAGGTGGATGGCATCTAAAGACTCTTGTTTTATTTTCATATGTTTCTTTCGAGGTGAGGGGTTATTCATGAGTAGGGTTGTAACAATATACCGGTATGACGGTTTACCACGATTTGAACGTGCACGATTATCATACCATGAACAATTGCATATCAACGGTTTTAACCCTTAAAGACCGAGACAGCCGCCCGCGGCTAAAAATAAGTATTGCTCTTAAATGTTTAATAACTTTTGATCCGCTGATCCGATTCATACAATTCAAAGATTGGCATAAAGAAGAGAATCTCAGCTTTCCAGTGCTGTATCACATAACATTCGCGGACTTTCAGAGGCTCCGGAATCAGTGCGGTTACGTCATCAACATTTGACAACGCTGATTTGACAAAGAAACGCTCGTCACTGTGTCTCCGGACAAATCAAACATGATACATTGATGCATAGTCCCTCCTCCATGCCCAGATTGGTTCAAACTCGCTATATCACAACCAATAAGTATAGGTTTCGCTTTTGTTTGTGGACCAAGCTTTTTGAACAACACGGAATGAGAGATAGGCATACATTTATGCGCGGCTAAATAAAACGCAAAAAAAAAAGTTTTTCATGAAATAATTCTCATACTAAGTACTTTTGCATCCACAGCAGCACAGAAACATGACAAAACAGTGACACAGCAAAGACGAACTGCTGCTCTTGCTGTTTTCAAAAGACGCAAATGAAGATGCAGCTGTTTGTCTGCATTGCAGACAACCATATCCAAATCCATATCGATAGACAACCATATCCATGCTGGCACATAAAACCTAAGGATGTTCCATATTGAATCTAGTTTCGTTATGTAACTATTTATAGTATAGTAAATATTTATATCTATTTTTTACTGAGGATTTGCACCATGTTTATTTGGACTTTTTTTGGACTTTGACACATTATTTATTATTTTCTTATTTTTATTTGTTCATTGTAAGTGGTGTTGTTTATAGTAACTAAAATATATTATTTGGAAAAAGTCAAATTTGCTTCACTGTTCTATTATTTTGTAACATTTGTAACATACCGTATACCGCGAAACCGTCAAACCGTGGTATTGTTTTAGACGATTATCATACCGTGAAAAATTCATACCGTTACAACCCTATTCATGAGCTAGAATTGTTTTGTTATATTTCTTTCTTTTTTTTGGCTTCACTATCGTCCTCTTACTCCGGAGAAAAGATTGAACTTAATGAGATATAGCTCAGTATAGAGGGAAAAGATCTGGGCCAAAAAGTAACAAACAAATCAAACAAAATATAAATGTACAAATATCACAAAATTCTCAAAGTGGGCAAAAGTAATGCAAAATAATTTTACCCAAACAAAGTTAATCAAAAACAATGAAAAACAAAATCATGTCTGCAAAAACACACAAAAGCTAGATCAAAGGAGAAATGCGCTCTCCCCTTCGCCCTTCCTGTTGTCCTTTTTATGTTACTGCGCCACATCGCTCAATGATGATGGACCGGTCGCCTGTCCAATCAGCTGTTGTGAAGGTGAACCTAACAGAAATGACAGGCACTGAGAAAGCGAAAGAGAAGGAAAGAGAGAACGGGAGACAAAAACACAATCAATATACAGCCATAACAACCACACTCGAAACCATGTACAAAAGACCAGATGTACAAAATATCCAAGAATACACCATCTACAACGACAATGTTGCTGCACACGGGAGTCAGGAGATGCATAAACTTTGTCATTATTACGAATTTTTACTGCAAACAAGCATATGTTTTAATACATTCAAAACAATGTTCATGTTTTACTGTCATGCTTAAAAAAAAAAAACTAAACTAAAATAAAAACCGCTAGTAACTAGTAATGTTAATGTTATTTTCTTGTATTTACATTGATGAATATGGTCACGGTGTAAATGCACAGTACAGTTACAATCTTATTGCAGCATTATATTGTTATGATAACATGATATCATTGCCTTCAGTGATTTCCTGAAGATAAATATAAACAAAATAACGCAACTGGAATAACTACAGCAGTGACGATCGTTGATCTCATATGAAGAAATTGCTATGACATATGATGATTTGTGCAGGTGTTGTAGTGGTTTCCCATTTCTTAAGGGTAAATTTTAAAGCTCTTTACCTTCATGGCCCGTTTCCACTGAGTGGTACGGTATGCTTTTATGGCCGTTTCCACTGTCAAAAGGAGTACCGAATCGTTACCATACCACTTTTTGGTCACCCTATGCAAAGGGTACCAAAAGGCAGAGCTAGAGGCACAGCTGAACGGTATTGTTTTACAGAGATACGTCATTCGCTCGCACAACAAGCCCCAAGCTCAACCAAACCTTGTCATTGTCGTGATAAACAGCCACAAAGCCAAGAAAAACAAAATCTGCTGTGCCCTGTTGTTGTTTTATGAACCCGTCTAAAAGTGCTAGCGGTTTCACTTTGTACAGAGAGCTTGCGATCACTTCTATATTTAAAATAACAAATTTTTTGAGCTCATATTAATAGCGTGTTCGTGATCATTGAAGTGCTTTGATATCCAATCCTGTCAGAAGGAGACAATTGTGAGAGTGAAGCATGAAAAAACGAAGGAGAAGCTGGAAAAAACAGCAGCAAATGATGCGTCTGCAACCTAAAACATGGACAAACTGCCATGTTTAACTATTATCATCACCTTTTGGACTATTATGAACTCAGAAAGATGGAATTACTTTCTAATAAGAGGCTACATGTGCAGCTGTAGATTACAGACACGTATGAGTGGTTTGCATTGACTGTGGGCTATATTTCATGTTGTTTTTGAACCTAAATAAGGACTAAATGTATGCTGTGTGTAGTTTTTCTGTAAGTGGTAACATATCGGAGACTGTAAGGGTCTGTATTTGTTCATATATGCTGCATTTACTTATTTATTTTATATAACTGCAGACGTTACAGTAGGCTATTTTGTCATTGATCTGCAGTTTTAATCAAATCATGTTCATAGAAAAGTTACTAATGGACATTTATACAGAAGTATTTATGTGTATAAAGCATCTGTTTTATGAGAAGTGCTTCTCATATGTGAACGTACAGCATTTTCTCGAGCGAAAACGATGTTGACTGAAACTGTCTGTCCTGTACACCATGCCCACCAAAAGAGTACCATTGGTACCCTTTTAGCAGTGGAAACGCAAGCCTGATAAAGGTGACCCATACCGACCCGTACCGTACTGTACCACTCAGTGGAAACGGGCCATCACACTCTGTTTCAAGGGGGAAGGCATATGGGTACAAAATAAAATTCTTGTTTTTAAAAGTAGGAAAGAGAACTTGTGCTGTTCTGTGAATGCACTCAGCTTCATAGATGGAACAGAACACAGTAATACAAAGTAATCTCAAGTTGTATGCGTACATGCAAAAATATGTAAAAAAAAAAAAATAAAATAAAATAAAAAAAAAAAAATATATATATATATATATATATATATATATATATATATATATATATATATATATATATATGTGTGTGTGTGTGTGTGAGCAATATCACACGAGTAGTAGTTTGGTATGGCTGTATATTGGCACTGGTGGGAGGCCGAGTGCCTTAGTGCCCCCACCAGTGCCGATATACAGCCATAGCGCACTGCTACGAGTGTAATATTGCGTTTATACAACAGTTTGACTGCATAATTGTGTATAAAAAAACAAAATCAAACATGGAGAGTCTCAAAAACCCTTTTGTATGAGGAACTACTTTATTCCGGATTCAAATCATAAGCTGACAGTTAAACAGTTGAGTATGCATCTTTTAAACTTTAGATCTGTAGTGTCTGCTTTTTGCTGAATGTATGTGGGCGGAGTAATACACAAAGGGTAAAGAGGCTGTAGGAGTTCTGATATTGCAGAATATCGCACGGCTATCAGCCAATCAGATTTGAGAACCAGACAGAACTGTTCTATAAATATATATATACATATATATATACGTCACTTACAATTATTCAAATAAACTCTGGATTATGTAATAAATGAACATACAGAGTAACAGTAAATGGGAGCTGTGCGGCTTTGTGACAGTAGTCTATATTCCTTCTGCTGACTGTGCTTATCATTATTAATCACAACAAAAAACAAGGACAAAGTCAATCACTGCTCTTGGCTGAACAACTATTGATAAGACTAGCTTTAATGAGATGCAAATCAAGTTTATTTCTTACAGTGAAGTATTCTTAAAGCACAGTTGGTTTGATTTGTATGTTTTTAGTTTATTGTGTATAGACTGAGTTGAATAAACTAAAGCATCCGCTGTATAAAACATATGCTGGCTAAATTGGCGGTTCATTCCACTGTGGCGACCCCAGTTAAATTAAAGCGACTAGGCTTAAGGAAAATTAATTAATGAATGAATGCGTATAGACTTTTTTTGTTGTTGTTTTTTAACTTTTTTTATCTATTAACTAAAAAACTTAACTTAAAACTTAATTAACTTAAACAAATCTGTTATTATTTTAAATAACTTTACCTACAATATGGACCAAAATTATTGTAATTATCCTATTATTATCATATAATTTTTCCCTAACTGCAGCCCTGAAATGGTCTATTTTTACTTTATTTGGAAGGGTCATGAATATTAATTTCACTAATAATCATACATCAGTTGTTAAATTTAATTCATTGAAACGTTTAATTTCTACTTTATTAATAATCTTTGGTTTCACTTTTGACTTTGATGATAATAAGAAAGGCATAGAAAGCAAGAAATCAGACACTGGAAGGATTTCTGAGGGGTAATTTTATAGTGGACACTTTAAAATGTGTTTAAAATGGGATAGTTCCTCCAAAAATGAAAATTCTGTCATCATTTACTCACCCTTTGCTAGTTCAAAACCTGTTTGAGTTTCTTTCCTCTCCCAAACACAAAAGAAGATAATTTGAAGAACTCTTTAAACCTGTAACCATTGACTTTTATAGTCATTGTTTTTCCTACTGTGGAAGTTGATGGTTACAGGTTTTCAGCTTTCTTCACAACTTCTTCTTTTGTTTTCAACAGAATAAAGAAGCTCAGTTTGAAACCACACCAAAGTGAGTAAATGGTGGGTTAATTTTCATTTTTGGACAATGTATCCCTTTAAAATCAAAAAAAGTAATTTAATATTGGCATAATTATGTTGTCATTATATCATAATACTATTTTAATCATAGTACTATTTAATTATGTTGTAATTATATCATAAAACTTTTTTTAATTAAAAGTAAATGTTGCTTTTGGTGAGCATTTTCTTTTAGGGCAGTTCATAATTTTACTTCTCCAAAAAAAGTAGTACTGAATGTTATGGTGCGTATGTTTACTGTTTATTTTCGTCATTGTCCAAGTAGTTTTGAGAACTGAAACTCCCCCTAATAATGCTGAAATCATGTAGAGCTTACACATGCGCTGTGAATACTGCTATTTGGTGATGTGTTAAATTAGTTTAGAACATGAGGAAACTATTTTTTTTATAATTTGCAGAACTGAAGCTATTATTATCGACAGAATCATGCGATGTTAGGACTGAGCTCATACACATCATAACTGTACATGTAGCAACCACGACGGAAGACGTGTAAATAACCAGAGCCACTGTGATGTTTGATCAATTACAGGGCATAACAGAGGACTACAGAAACCCTACATCTAAACTACTGAAGGAAATCCAGGACATTCCACAGAACCAGAACCAAGAGCAGCTCAGCAAACCCACTGGACAGGTACATACATCGCTGTGTTCAGACATTTCGTCACTTTAGAATTATAAGGTTCTTTCTGACATTTTTGTCAAAATTTAATTATTGACATATTTTTTAAATGACATCTTATTTAAATCATGCGGTGTTTTTTATAAGTTGTTTACATTTTAAGACTTTTTATTAAAAAAAACAAATGTCACACATAATATTTGCTATATGTAATGCAAAAACTCTGAAGCTCATTATCTCAAAATCATTCAGAATGCAAATAGAACCTTATAATTCCAAGGTGATGATTTACTGAAAAAGTTTTTTGCATTACGCTAATGGTTCAGGGTTAAATGTGTTTTTTATACATTTTATAAAAATCTTTCATCTATAAATGTCAGTTCATCAAACTAGAAGCAAAGTAGAGTTCAGTACGGGTCACCTTTATCAGTCTTGTGTCTCCACTGCCAGAGGGTACCAAAATCTCACACAGCATACATTTAGGCCTAATTTGGGTTCAGAAACAGCCTGCAACATATAGCCTACAGTTAGTGCAAACCTTTCATCTGTGTCTTTAATCTTCGCCAGCACATGTAACCTCTGTTAGAGAGTAATTACGTCATTTCGAGTTCATAAAAGTCCAAAAGGCGATAATAGTTAAACATGGCATTTTGTTAATGTTTTAGGTTGCTGAAAGAATCATTTGCTCCTTTATTTTTTTCGGCTTCTCTTTTGTTTTTTGCGATTCACTCTCCCGTTTGTCCGTTTCTAAAAGGATTGGATGTCAGAAGCACTTCAATAATCACGCATTATTATCATCAGCTCAAGAAGTTTGTTATTTCAAATATAGACGCGTGGCAAGTGCTCACTAGAGAAAGTGAAACCACTCATGCTTTTAGACGCCTCATAAACAACAGGACACGCAGATTCTACTCTTCTTCTTGACTTTGTGGCTGTTCTTCAAGATGATGACAAGCTAGGGTTGACCATGGCTCATTATTATATGTGTATATTGTACCGGTGTAATGTCTCGGCTATGTATTTAAAAATGGCACTTTATTTGTTTTTATTTTTCCGGCTTGTGTACACGCTAGTGGCATTTCTCTGTAAACCAATAGCGTTCAGCTTTTCCTTTTGGTACCATTTTGTTGTGCTAGGTATCCTTTGGAAAGGGTACCTAATAAGTGGTACGGTACGATTTGCTTTTAGGTACCTTTTGACAATGGAAAAGGCCATAAAAGCGTACCGAACCGTACCGCACCACTCAGTGGAAATGGGCCTTTAGATTATTTTTTTTCAGCAAAGCACTGTTATCAAGATTGTGTTATCTTTAGTTTGTGACATAATTGCTAATATCTACAATCAGTAATGCTTATAATGTAAAATGTTATTTGTATTATTAAAATATGTGGAATTTTAGACATACTGTGAAAATGTCCTTGCTCTGTTAAACATCATTTGGGAAATATTTAAAAAGAAAAAAATAAATAAATGGGGCTAATAATTCTGACTTCAGCTGTATGTCTTTAAAGCCATAGTTCATTCGAAAATGAACATTTAAATACATTAGCACATACAAAAACAGTCTCAGCTACCTGTATGCAGTAGAAAACAAATAGAACATTTACAAACCAGTAAACAGGATAATACGGTCAGGCTGGGAGTTAAAATATACACCATAGAATAGTAATCAGGTTGAATTATTAATGTTAGGCCAAAAAGGTGTCCTTAGCTGCTAAAGGTTATCTGAATTTTTATGTATGTCATAGCTGAGTTTGTCCTCAAGTGGTTTTAAATCTTTATGAGTTTCTTTCTTTTGTTGAACACATGAAGTAAGATATTTTGAAGAATGCTGAAAACCTGTAACCATTGACTTCCATAGTAGGAAACACAATTATTGTGGAAGTCAGTGGTAACAGATTTTTAGTTTTCTTAATATATATATATATAAATTTTTTATAATATTTTTAATTAACAGAAATAAGAAAATAAGGCAGGTTTGAAACAAGCGAAGGTTTACTCTCAAACAATGACAGAATTTTGGGTAGCACATATTAAACAGGAACTAGTGAAACTGTAAATAAACTATAAATAGGATTTATAATATGAAGTAAATATTAAGTATGAACTTAAATAAGCAACAAATCTGGTTTTAACCAAATAACTTAGACTTAATAAAACCTATATTTAAAAACTAATACAAATGACAAAGAAATTGTTTATAATGATCCAATTTTTAAATTAGATCGGAATGAAATAAATATAAAAGCCTAACCAAACATGATGGGATGCGAGTCCAGTCGTGACAAATTTGACACCATTAAATCAACTGCAAACGAGATCGTGGGTGAGTTATTTCTCTACAGGCACACTGCTGTCTTGATATAAATTGGATAAGTAGATAATTAAATTACTGCAAATTATACAATTTTAAAATTATACACAGACAGTTGCTGAGCTGTCAGACATGAAACCATTTCAAAAACAAAATCCATTGTTGCTAGTCGGGTCTAATCTGGTAAATATAAAAGCATAAAATGAAAGAGACACCTTTTACACCACGTCGCAGTATTGCATCATGTTTAATCTAGGACACTGTTTGTTTTGGTTTTCTCAGTCAGTTTTTCTATTTGACTTGTTTTACTTTCAATCCAGTTTTCTTGTAATCGTACGTTACAAAAGAATTTAAAGTAAATGTTGCATAAGATGAATTTTTATTATTTTTGTTTTTTACATTCAGTTGCATCAACAAATGAAGGCAGAAAATAGATAAAACCTGGCCTCTCTGGGCTTCAGTTATTATTTTTTACACTTCTGTTCATTAACCACTAGTGGTGCCGACTTTTCACTTCACTTTCTGGAAATATGTCATGATGCAACAGTCAAAACAAATGTTTGTTTATGTTGTAGGATGAATCCATATCTCCGAGACCAGGTGAAGGAGAGCTGGAGGATTTTAGTGGAGATGTGGATCGACCCCCTTCCTGGCAGGGTGATGCTGGGACGGAGCCATTATGGACCAACAATAACATGACTCCAGTCAGTACACCTCCTAAATATTTGATCTTACCACTAAGAGTTCTCCTAAAAAGCAGTAAAAGTTTTTGGATAAGAGGTTTCTCTTAAAACCTATTCACAGACAAACTTTTACCAAGGGAGAAATCAGAGAGAAGTCTTGGGTTACCGAACGCATTTCCTAAACTGCTTTTCGATTGGTCAGAATTAACGTGTGGGAAAATGCCAATGGAACTCCCACAAGTAAACAAGCCTGCAGACACAAAATGTCTGTTTTTACTATGGAGGGACGACTGCGCTGGACGATTGTATCCCTGGTCATAGTATACTATATAGTTTGTATACATCACTTTAGACAAACTATACATTTCGAGAATGAAGCGCTGCTGCAGCTGGAAAACAATGTTCTAATGCATTGCAAACGGCGAAGGTGCATTGCAAGTCACTTCAGGAGGCGTGAGTTAATTTTGCGAAACTGAGACATGGTCATCCTGCGAAAATATTGGTCTAAAGATATGTGGTATACAGGTAAATAGGGTAAGCTAAAATTGTCCTTAGTGTATGTGTGTGATTGAGAGTGTATATGTGTTCCCCAGAGATGGGTTGCAGCTGGAAGGGCATTCGCTGCGAAAAACATATGCTGGATAAGTTGGTGGTTCATTCCGCTGTGGTGACTGAGGATTAATAAAGGGACTAAGACGAAAAGAAAATGAATGAATGAACTATAATATGCAGACCCTTCAGGATTTTACGATTATCCAAAATATTTTTTTTAATTTGCTGCAAATTTTCCACATATTTTAGACAGTCTGGACACTTCAAACTTCTGCTGTGCCACAGAGCAACATCTATGTAGTGTTACTTTAAAAAACATAGTTTTCACAAATAAAATAGTCTTGCCAAGTGTGCAAAGCATGGAGTTGTTAATACACGTTCATCATCTATTGTGTGATTCGCGTCATGTCGCAAAACGCATTTAAAGCCTGATTGAACTAGGGCATGTGAGTTGTATCACCTGCTAAACTTCTACATATTTTATATATGCATCCTGTTGTCATATGTGTTGTGTTGTCCCTCTCACACACACACACATTGTAAGCTTGCATGCTCTACATCATGTCCCGCAACATATTCAAATAGCCGTCAAACCACACTGAAGCATTATTTTTAAACAGTTGGTTTCATTTTCAAATGATGAAAAAGTCAAGGTTTTAAAAATGTCAAGGTTTTAAAACCGCCAAAATTTTCTGCTATACCGCTCAATGTTTCCTTTAGGATTATTTTTCAGCTGTGTCGGTAGACTCTGTTGGGCCTTTTACACAGATCTACCAACTAACTGGCGTAATTTTAATGTCAAATGTCCTGAGCGCAGTCGAGATCGCATTTATGTAATACAAGCTTGCGAATCTCTTTGCTTGCGCCCCGATTTCCTCTCTTCAAGCTCAAAACGTCTTGCATACCCTCAAATAGGCTATACACTGCTCAAGTGCAGATTTTCTTGTGCGCTCTCAAATAAACATTCATCTAAAGGGTTAAACAAATAACGCACAGCACATCTACGATTGCAGAAAAGTTTAAACTTATAATTCACTTACCTTTCTAAATGTTTTGGTGTGATTATAACCGGCCAATAAACAAAAAAATGACTGAATGTTTTAAATTTAAAGTTTAAAATTTCTCATTTAATTTCTCATTAAATTTCTCTGTAATGTAGCTGTGGCGGGATGAATTTTGGTGTGGCGCCCTGCCATAGAGTATTCAATGTAGCGGAAGCCATGCTGTTCCTACGGTACAGCAGGATATGTATGATTTTGTTTTGTTTTATTTTTTAGGACAACAGTATCTCCAGCAGAAGAATGTAAATGCTGTTTAAAATGATAAATAAATCAGTGTTTTTGAAGCTAAAAAAGACAGCAGAAGTCGATGATTAATTTGAATTATTTAGCCTGACATATTTACTGTTCCAAAATGTTTTAAATGTTTCTCAAAATAAAATATTTTGTTTTTAAAAATGGAAAAACGATTTTTTGTTTTTTACCCAGACAATTAAAAAGGCTATATTTTAGAGCAGGAATCATGATAACGTTATGTTTTTATCCAACGTTATTATATTGTCCGAATCTTATACCAGCCCATTCCTAATATAAATTACAGAAATCAATGATTGTTAAGGTTACAATATTAAACAAGTTTTAACGTGCACATTTGTGTATATTTTACAGCAAAACAATAAAATAAATTCCACAAATTTAGCAAAAGCTTTCCACATCAGGCACTAACTAACACATACTAATGAGAATTTAAGGTTACCTATTGTATTGTATCATCCTTTTTATTTTAATATTTTAATTTATATATTTTAAGTATTTACAGCCTTTGCCGTGAAGCTGTAAGTTGAGCTAAGGTACATTCTGTTTCCACTGATCATTCTTGAATGTTTCAGCAGCTTATTTGGAGTTCACCTGTGGTAAATTCAGTTGATTGGACATGATTTGAAAAGGGATACACCTGTCTATATAAGGTCCCAGGTCCCAACTGGAAGGCTAGTGAGGATAGAAGGAAAGATGAATACAGCAATGTACAGAGACATCCTAAATGAAAACCTGCTTCAAAGTGCTCTTGACCTTAAAATGGGGCGACAGTTAATCTTCCAGCAGGACCCAAGCAATGACCCAAAGCACACTGCCAAAATATCAATGAAGTAGCTTCACAACAACTCAGTGAATGTCCTTGAGTGGCCCAGCCAGAGCATATGCCTAAATCCTATTGAACATATCGAGAGAGATCTGAAAATCTCTCACCGTCACACACCGTCACTTCCCATCAAACCTGAGAGAGCTTGAGAGGTACTGTTATGGGCAAAAATTTCCAAAGCCAGATGTGCCAGGCTTGTGGCATCATATTCAAAAAGACTTGAGGCTGTAATTGCTGCCAAAGGTACATCAACAAAGTATTAAGCAAAGGCGGTGAATACTTATGTAATTGCTATTTTTTCAGGCTTTTTTTATTATTAATTCGCATTAATTTCAAAAAATCTTTTTTTCACATTGTCATTATTGGGTATTGTGTGTAGAATTTAGAGGAAATTAATGGATTCAATCCATTTTGGAATAAGGCTGTAACAAAAAATGTGGGAAAAGTGAAGCTCTATGAATACTTGCTGGATGCACTGTATATTTTGAAGTAAACCATCGAGGACAAAAACACAATAAAGCCATTGGTTTGATTCCTTTGTGGTCCTCGCGGTTAATAACAAAGTGTTGCTGCAAAGTACAGTTAATGCATAAACAGTACCTCCACATTTTAAAACTGGAACAAAAATTATTCATAATTCATGCTATAAATAAAAAAAGTAATAATTAATTAAAATGCAGATGTCTGCTGCTTTTGTTGAGTTGACATTTGCTGCCCTTTGCTCCCTGCAGGTTACTCCTTGTCTTTTCCCAGAGAGCCCATGCCAAAGAGAGACCCCCTGCCACAGCCCAAAGACCACACCTCGAGACAGCCTCAACTCCTGTCCCTCGCCGGATGCAGAAGACACACCTGACCTAGTGAGACATCTTTAAACTTCTTGACTTAATGGGTCGTTTCTCTGCACTCTGCTTAAATTGTGTATTTCTCATGTAGGATTCTCAGTCAAGTGTAGGGAGCCCTTGCTCTCGTCCTGTAGCACATATCATCGGTGCTGAGGATGAAGACTTTGGCAAAGAGCAGGAACAGGTTAGTGTGACACTGGCTTGGTTGTAGTGTGTGCTTTTTGTCCCCGCAGGATCTACTCTTAAGAACTGTATCATACACCCGGCGTAATGCGGCACAAGGCGCGATGCAATTGTTGTTTGCTAGTTTCAGCTTGGCGCAAGAGTAGTTTTGATGCTTTGCACCACACTGTTTAAATAGCAAATGCATTTGCGCTCATATGTGCGCCCATAGCTGTTGTGGTCTAAAAGAGGAGGCGTGTTATGGCGCGTTGCTATTTTGAGGATCTAAAATAAACTGTTCAATAGATCAGATCAAAGCTGGTCTAAAGTCCAGCGCAGAGCGTGTTATTTGTGTGCCTCGCTTGCACACTGCTTAATACACAGGGTGTACAGCAATACACAAAAATCTTTACAAATGCAAAATAATTAATAAAATAATAAAAGATAAATATAATGTATAAAACTATACTTTTTTTGTATTACTTTATAATACCCAAACGTCTGATTAGCTTTTCATATAAAAGGACATTGCACAGATATTGATATATCTTGATGTTTTTACACTACACATTATTTGATTCTAACAGGCTTAGTTTACAGTATTTGCTATGTTTACATTGTTCTACTTGCATTAAATCTAAATCCCAAATTTCAGAAATGACAACAGATTATTAAGATTAAGATAATGTAAATTTTATTTTATTGATTAAAGCACTTACATCCATTCATTTTCCTTCTGCTTTTTCCCTGGTTTATCACAGTGGAATGAACCACCACTTACATGAAAGATTTATGTATTTTTAATTTTAGGTGGTGTGTGTATTGTGTTTGCATCTTTAGTGATTTTCAACTAATTACAATGTCTTGTCCCGATAGGTAGATTTAGAGGTTTTTGCAAAAACAGCACAAGTGGATTTAGCTGGTTTTGACGCAAAAGAAAATCTAACTTGTTAAAAACCAAAAAATTGTCTAAAGTGACATTTCAAAAAAAAAAATTTATTTTATTTACTAGCTAAGAACCTTATCATTACATAAAAAATGAAACTTCTGAACCTAATTATAGGAGCCTGATAGAAAATGCTAATTTACAAGAAAAGAGGTCTAATATATTTAGAGGGTTTTGCATCTAAACTCTTCAAATATTAGATCACAACATTCCCACATCTTATCTGGAACACACAATGGCTCTAATAAAGCACCGACGATCATTCTGGCAGCCAGGAACAGTGAATAAAAATGTTCTGGAAAGCAATTTTTATTTTTGAAAGTGATTTTGTGTATATCCATTGTTTTAGAGGGGATGTATAATCATAAGAGCCAGGAAGAGGAGGGAGTTCTGTTTGCATACATCAATGTTTTGAACTTGATGTAGGCTGTTTGTTGTTACAGAGAGGTGTGACCAATGCCGAATCAATACAATTAACATAGTTGAACTATGCCTGAACCAATACTTCAAAAAAATAAAATAAAAATGCACAAAACATTATTGGTAAAGTTTAAAATAGGCATATATATATATATATATATATATATATATATATATATATATATATATATATATATGATATATATGTTTAAAAAAATGTGAGTTAGAAATACAGGAGCATCCGATTAACAATAAAAAAATTAAATCCGCCAAGGTTTTGCCAAAAACACATATACACAAATTGAAACATCTGTTATTAATTACTTACTCTCATGTCATTCCAATTCCGAAATTTTTGTTTATCTTTGGAACGCAAATTAAGATATTTAGATACTTTTGTAAAAGTATTTGTATAGTGTTTTAGAGATCTGATCTCTCTATCCATCATCATGAAGAACAATAATAATACACAAATTTGTGCTTGTACTGTAAATAACTTTGTCTGTCTTCAGATGAATGGCCAGTGTAGCTGTTTTCAGAGCATAGACCTCCTGAAATCTCGACCTGCTCACCTGGCAGCTTTCATCCATCACGTAGTCTCTCAGTTTGACCCTGCACCGCTGGTGAGATCCATCACCCCTCTTACTCACAAACCTGAAATTTCCAGGCATATAACAGAAATGTTTATAAATGTTCCACAAATCACTCTTGCATGCTTATGGTTTGGTCTCGGATCAGATGAGTCACTTAAACGGTCTCTTCTCGCTCTGCAGCTCTGCTACCTCTACGCTGATCTTTACAAACAATCCAGCACCAAAGAGACACGACGAATCCTCATGGATACCTTCTTCATAGACAAAACAGCTGTGAGGGAACTTACGACAGCATCAGCTTGTTTTGAATGTCATAGATGATGTGGTTTCTGAACAGCTGTGTTTTTGTTTTGTTTTTTCATACAGAATTTGAAAGTAACAGTACCTGAATCCATCATCGCTGACCTGGGTAAGTTGAGTCTTTTAAAGACTTTTTCTGTCAGTTAAATAAAAGATGTTTAATAATGGAATTGAACGCTTTATAATGATGTTTTGTCATCCTAAAACTTGACTTTCAACATAAACTGAGTCTTACAATGCATCCGGTAGGTATTCATAGCACTTCACTTTTTTCACATTTTATGTTACAGTCTTAATGCAAAATTGATTAATATAATTAATTTTCTCAGAATTCTACACACAATACCCCATAATGACAATGTGAAAAAAAGATTTTGAAAGATTTTGAAATTTCTGCAAATGTATTAAATATAAAAAAAACTAAAAAATCATGTGTACATAAGTATTTACAACCTTTGCCATGAAGCTTTAAGTTGAGCTCAGGTACATTCTGTTTCCACTTATAATGTTTTAGATGTTTCAGCAGCTTAATCGGAGTTCACCTGTGGTAAATTCAGTTGACTGGACATGACTTGAAAAGGCATACACCTGTCTATATAAGGTCCCAGGGTTGATGGTGCTTGTCAAAGCTCAAACCAAGCATAAAGGCAAAGGAATTGTCTGTAGGAAGCTGGGGAAGGTTACAGAAAAAATTCTGCTGCTCCAGTGGGCACAGTGGCCTCCATCATCCGTAGGTGGAAGATGTTTGGAAGCACCAGGACTCTTCCTAGAGCTGGCCGGCAATCTAAGCTGAGTGATTGGGGGAGAAGGGTAATCAATAATCCGATGGTCACTGTGTCTGAGCTCCAGCGTTCTTCTGTGGAGAGAGGAGAACCTTACAGAAGGACAACCATCTGTGCAGCAATCCACCAATCAGGCCTGTATGATAGAATGGCCAGACGGAAGGCATTCCTTGCCTGGAATTTACCAAAATCCATCTGAAGGACTCTCAGACCATAAGAAACAAAATTCTCTCGTCTGATGAGACTAAAATTTAACTCTTTGGAGTGAATTCCAGGCATTCCATTTGGAGAAAACCAGACACGGCTCATAACCAGGCTAATACTATCTCTACAGTGAAGCATGGTGGTGGCAGCATCATGCTGTGGGGATGTTTTTAACAGCAGGAACTGAAAGGCTAGACAGGATAGAAGGAAAGATGAATGCAGCAATGTACAGAGACATCCTCAATGAAAACTTGCTTCAGAGTGCTCTTGACCTCAAACTGGGGTGACGGTTCATGTTCCAACAGGACAATGACCCAAAGCACACTGCCAAAATATTAATGCAGTGGCTTCACAACAACTCGGTATATGTCCTTGAGTGACCCAGCTAAAGCCCAGGCCTTAATCCTATTGAACATCTCTGGAGAGATCTGAAAAAGGCCGTACACCGTCACTTCTCATCCAGCCTGATAGAGCTTTAGAGCTTGAAAAGACATGAGGCTGTAATTGCTGCCAAAGGTGCATCAACAAAGTATTGAGCAAAGGCTTTGAATACTTATGTACATGTGATGTTTCAGGTTGTTTATTTTTATTAAGTTTTATTACAATTTAAAAAAATCATTTTTCACATTGTCATTGTGGTGTACTGTGTGTAGAACTTTGAGGAACTAAATCAATTTAATCCAATGTTAAAATAAGGTTGTAACATAATAAAATGTGGAAAAAGTGAAGTGCTATGAATACTTTCGGGATGCACTGTAAAAATGTTTTCATCACACCAGACAAGACTGTTGATCCAGTAATATTCCCTACTTCGGATGATATGTGGATGTCTGTCGTGAATCTGACATGAATCTAATAAAAAACTTTTGTATAGGATCTGCTCGTGTTGAATCTTTGGCTGATACAGATAGGCTGATGATTATTTTCTTATTGTTATTTATATTATCATTGATATTAGTGCAAACAGTAATTGGTATGAGTGAAATATAATTCATGACACCACTAATAATTATAATTATCTATTGCCATATACGATCATAAATGCAATATAAATCCTAAAAAGACTGAAGCATAATCCAGCATACACAATATGCATCAGTACTATATTGGTTATCAGCTGATATTATTTGTGACCTTTGTTATTTTGTTTAATGCATTGGTATTCTCTAATTAGTAAATCAAGTGCAAGTATGGTGCTGATATAAGTATCGTGTAACTTATTTTAAGACAATCATCTCTTTTCAGTTGCATCAGTGTAACTTTTCATATGCATATGTTTGTGTGACCATAGAGAGGACCGCACACTCAACCAATGCAGAGCGGAAGAGGCCGGAGCAAATGTCTGAAGATGTACACCGACAATATGTGCAACAACTGCAGGACACTCTTCTAACTGACGTTCAGAAGAACCTAGAAGACTTTAGGTGACATGCACTCATCTAATACACATACACTGTTAGATTAAGGGCTCTGTATACTCTCTACTACTGTATGTACCAGTAAAAGTGAAACATTTTCCTGTAGGGATGCTCCGATCGTTCAGCCGAAAGTCACATTTCATGACTCGATCGGTACAATCTGGCCGATTCCATGAACCAAAAAGTTTTTTTTTTCTAATTTACAAGCTGAAGATGCATGTGCGCTCCCACATATTATACATAGCCTACAGCAGCCACAACACATGTGCATGTAAATGATGCGTGGGGGTGTGAGAGATCGATGCGCTCGCGTCACAACAGATAAAATATATACAGATGCGGTGCGACCTGTTTATAAAGTCTATTTTTGTGACTCGCGTAAGGGTCTTGCAAGTGCAAGTTGCAGTTCAACATGACAGGAAATTGGTAATCGTTTGCAAAAATCCTGATTGGAGCATCTCAATTTTCCTGTATGTTTTCTCATGTGTTTTTTTATGTTTCAGGCACAAGCGCAGTATGGGTCTGACATTGGCTGAAGCTGAACTGGCCCGTCTGGATACAGAGAGAATGAGAGATCGTGTGGCTTTGGAAAAAGAGCGATCCTGTGCAGAGCACATCCTTTCTAAGATAGAAGAAGTCCTGTAAGTGGACATGCCTGTGCTGGCTTGTTTATAAATATTCTTGCAGATAGTGAGACTTGTCCTTTATCTGTCACTTTAAGTACTCTTCTAACTCAGGGTGTCCCTCAAGGCTCGGTTCTTCATCCTCTTCATTTCAAAAGTTCAAGGTTTTTCCCAACAGATTATTAAAATAAAAGATAAAGTAAAGATAAAAGAAGAACATGTAAAATAAAGAGAAAAAAGAGAGTTCATTTTCTAAACTAAATGACTTTCAGAAGAATTTTGTTGTTATTTACGCAAAAGTATTGCACTATTTTGTCAGTTATTTACACACACAGAACGTGTGTTCCTGTTTGACTTATAAATAGGATTTATATGACGCTTTTTATATTTAGCTTTTGATATGATTTAAATTTTGGATTAAACTTTAATTATAATATTAATATTTTAAAATGTATATTTAACTAACCAGGTAACACACAGTCTCACTAGTAGCTACCTGTAGGTGCCTATTAGCATTCCTGTAAACTTAAGCATATTGACTGTTATTATAAATGACAATTTCTGCATAATCATATTTTACATCCTTAATCCTACCTTATATCTGAACTTAAACGGCGCCTCTGATGAAAATCATCTTTTGTAAGCTGTTTGGACAGAACTGTGTGTAGGTATTGTGTGTCATATTGGGATGTTATGAAGACAATAAGTCACTTTTTTATTTCCTGACATTAAAATAGGATCCAAATCTCTCCTATTTTGAGGCCCACCGCAATGTAATGTAGGAGTGCGGTTTCCCCACCCACCGAATTGATTGACAGCAGCGTAATAACATGTCTCCATAGTAATGCATGTTATCAAATCAACAAGACAGGACGTGTGCAAAGCAACTGGCAACTTAAGCAACTTAATAATCCGTTCAGCTCTCTGTGATCATCGATCATCATCAAATGTGATCAAAAATGAGTTTTACAAGTTTAAAACGGTGCATGTTTGTAATAAATTACAGCGATTTTACTGTTTTTGTCACCACAGCTGTATGTCAGTACAATTATAAAAGAAAACACTTCAATCCCAGTTTGTAGACATTAAATCAGGTTTATTTTGTACATGAACATAATGGATATCTATACAGTAGTGGATATTAACGTGTTTCCTGTCACATTTGTCATGCAAAAACAAAGTTAAACATGCAGACTGTGTGTTTTTATCTGTTGTGTGTGCGTTAACTGTGTAACAACATTGAGTGTGACTCATTGAAAGGCTTGAATTAACTCCACAACAAATTAATCAAATAATCATTGGTAAAGTTCTTACTGTAGTATTTCCCGCAAACGTTACGTGGGATCTGCTTCCTTTATGTCTGTCACTGTGCTGTTTATCTGATGCAGCTGAGAGGGGGAAATGAGGCATACTCTATCAGGCACGTGGGAACTGTGTGCGATGAGATCTAGCATTAAAGGCACAGGCAACAAAAATAATGAACACAGTGTGTTCAGAGCAGACAATTTCCAATATTCGGAAAGGTAAAATAAATAATCTGATTTGTGTTTTGAGCTGAAATTTTGCAGACACATTCTGGAGACACAAAAGACATATCCAGGGTGTCTGCGAGGTCTTAAAATGACTTAAATCTCAATAGCAAAATTTAAAGCATTAAATTCTTAAATCGACTGATGTTCTGTTGTAGATTTAAAATATTTTTTTAACAGTTCTTCATTTTCTGTAAATTTTTTTAATTTAATTTTTATTGTAGAATGAAGTCATTGACAGCTATGTTTTGTTCTATTCATGGTAAGGGTTTTAAGGTTTGTGAATGGATATATATATATATATATATATATATATATATATATATATATATATATATATATATATATATATATATATATATATATTTCTTTCTTTTTTTCCTATTGAAAAAGCTAAATTATTTAATTGTGTTAATACATTTTAATCATTTTTGATAGGGCAAGTGAAAATCTTTTCTAACTGGGATATTTCCCAAAAAAATCCTAAGCGTTTAGCCCTGTATTAGTTAAAACATTTTTATTCATAATGGTCTTAAAACAGTCTTAAAGTCTTACATTTAACTTAGTGAAACCTGCAGAAACCCTGTTATCTTAAATCTTGAAAAAGGGGTAAAATATTTGCCATTTACATACTACTTTTCTAACAACTAATAAGCAGCAAATTAGAGATTTATTGAGGAAAAGGTCATATTAAAAGTCAATAATTGAACCTTAAAGCATGACCAACTGTTTCTTATAGAAACATCTTTTAAATTTTAACCATAATGGACAAATAATATTTGCAGATTACTCCATTCAGATGAGCAGTAAATGTCACTTAAAGTTGTCTGTCTTTCTCACTTAAATAAACTTCAACTTGTGTTTCGTTTCAGATTGACGTCACAAGCCACAGAGGAAGATAAGTGGTAAGGGGAATTCTCATGTCCACTCCCTCTATAAACGACATGTTATATCACCCCAGATTAACCCCTGAAACACTGTCCAGCCTTATGTATTGAAACTAATTCCTATGTCATAGTGACAGTGTGAATATTTCATTAAATACAAATGTTTTTCAATGTCTTTTAAAGCAGAAAAAGAAAATCCCTATGTACTGAAAACTATCATTAAGCTTTAAATGCAGAACGAAAAGAAACAAATGGCACCAGCTGTACTTTCCTTCCCGGTTTTAGTTGCAGTCTTGTGAGTAGTGTGTAGTAGCAGCAGCATATGATCGGTCAGGAGCCCATATGGGCGGCAGCAGCAGGGACTGAGGCGTTGTGTGTCCGCCCAGATGGCGCGCAAAAGACTGGAGCCTCATGAAGCCTCTGACAGGAGCTTGTGAGGGCTATTTCTGCTCTGGCACTGACTACGGTTACACATTGTACAAGTCATCTGTTTGGCTTGTAAGTGTTTGTGAGAAAAGCTTTGTAAGTTCTTCGGATGGGGTCCTAGCTGTCAGAATAATTTTCTGCACACTGTAAAAGATTTCAGCATAGACTGAACTGTGATCTTGCTCCCCCTGGTGGAAATGACAAGTAAAGTTTTCTACAAGTAGTCTGTTTTAAGCACAGTTTAAGTCCGAAACAGGATTGGATCAAAAGATAAAAGAGCTTGTCTATTTTGTCTGAATTAATAATGTCTGGGTATACAGTGCATCCAGAAAATTTTTATAGCGCTTCACTTTTTCCATTTTTCCAACATTTTTTTAATGCTACAGCCTTATTCCAAAATGGATTAAATTCCTTTATTTCCTCAAAATTCTTCACACAATATCCCATAATGTCAATGTGAATAAAGATTTTTTGAAATTGCTGCAAAAAAACAACAAAAAAAACAACAACTGAAAAACTACGTGTACATAATTATTTACAGCTTTTGCCATGAAGCTCTACGTTGAGCTCAGATACATTGTTTTCACTGATCATTCATGAGATGTTTCAGCAGCTTTGTCAGGCCTTAGTCAGGGAGGTGATCAATACCTAATGGTCACTCTGTCTGAGTTCCAGTGTTCTTCTGTGAAGAGAGGAGAACCTTAGAGAAGGACAACCATCTGTGCAACAATCCACCAATAAGGGCCTGTATGATAGACTGGCCAGATGGAAGCCACTCCCCACCTGGAATTTACCAAAAGGCATCTGACCAAAAGGCAAACAAATTTCTCTGGTCTGATGAGACTGAAATTTAACTCTTTGGAGTGAATGCCAGGCATTACGTTTGTAGAAAACCAGACACCGCACATCACCAATTAATACCATCCCTACGGTAAATCATGGTGGTGGCAGCATCATGCTGTGGGGATGTTTTTCAGCAGCAGGAACTGGAAGGCTACACAGCATAGAGGGAAAGATGAATGCAGCAATGTACAGAGACATCCTGAATGAAAACCTGCTTCAGAGTGCTCTTGACTTCAGACTGAGAGGACGGTTCATCTTCAAGCAGGACAGTGACCCACAGCACACTGCCAAAATATCAATGGAGTGACTTCATAACAACTCGGTGAATGTCCTTAAGTGGTCCAGCCAGAGCCCAGACCTAAATCTGATTGAACATCTCTGGAGAGATCTGAAAATGGTAGTACACTGTGATATCCCATCCAACCTGATAGAGCTTGAGTGGTACTGGAATGGGCAAAAATTCCCAAAGACAGCTGTGCCAAGCTTGTGGCATCATATTCAATAAGACATGAGGCTGTAATTGCTGCCAAAGGTGCATCAACAAAGTATTGAGCTAAGGCTGTGAATACTTATCTACATGTGATTTTTCAGGTTTTTTATTTTTTAATAAATTTGCAACAATTTCAAAAAATCTTTTTTCACATTGTAATTATGGGGTATTGTGTGTAGAATTTTGAGGAAAAAAATGAATTTAATCCATTTTGGAATAAGGCTATAACATAAAATAATTTAGAAAAAGTGATGCGCTATAAATACTTTTCAGATGCATTGTTTGACTGTCAACATTTTGTCTCAAAAAATGTGTTTTGGTGTCTTGTGATCCTTTAAATAATATGTTTCAAATCAACGTTTTCTATTTTTTAAATATATATTCACACATGAATTTGGAAATTTTCTATGGGAAATTTAATGTAATACGATTCGATCTATTTAACTTCAGCCCACAGCCCTCAATCAAGTTTGGTTTTTGGCTTTTTATAAGAACAGGTTTGGGCATTACTTTTCTAGAGATTAAAAATACTTTCATTTATGCAAAATTATTACACAACATTTATGAATGACTCGATTAATAACTACAATTAATCTTAGAACTGGTAATCTGGTAATACACCAATTCTCACTATTACTTAGTTGCCTATAAGCATGAATGTAAACATTTTTCATTTTCATCTTTCTCACAGTAGCACCATGCAATTTGTGATACTATCGTATATGAAACAGCTCGGTGTGAAAGTGAAGGAGTTGCGAGGGCTGGACCACAAACCCAAGTTAATGAATCCATTCCACAAAATAAAGGTACAAACTCTAAGCAAACATCCTCACTTAGTCTTTAAAGGACATTAGTTAGACTAAAGAAACCAAACCAATGTCTCTCTGCTCCCTATACAGAAAAGTATGAAGCCTGAGAAGGATGGAATTGAGGAGAAAGCGAAGAAAACACGATTTCCTAATGTCTTTCCTCAGAGACGACCAAGCAAGATTGACGCTTTATCACGTAAGTTGATTATTCATTTCATTACGCCAATTGTTCCCAACATTTTTGACGAGGCAGATATTTTTTCTATCATTTCTTCTGCAATTAATAGACATTTACAAGTTTATCTTGAACAACTGGGAATTCTAAAATATGAATGAGTTGCAGTTCATTTTGTGACGCCAGATCTCATTTATTATGTTTATTTATTCCTCTTTTTTTTTTCATTTCAATTAAAACTTTTTCAATTATGAGGTATAGGCTCTGAATGAGAATCTCTGGATTCCACCAAAAAATGTATCTTTGTAGTTAAACTGTCATACACTCATAGACCAAACACAATGTTATGGAACACTAGATTCACGTTGGACTTAATAATATCAATAATTATCTGTGTTATCTTAATCTATCTGTCTCTGTCAAATTATTGTTGAATTTCAATGTCAGTACAACGTTAGAAACTGCTAGCTTATGTAAAAAAAATATTAGACTTAATCAAGTAAATAAGATCTACCAGTGGTATTTAGACAGGAAATTAGATAAGCTAAATAAAAAAACCTGCATAGCCTTTACTAAAACATAGTCAAATTTATTAGCCCTCCTGTAAGTTTTTTTTTTCCAAATGATTGTAGCAAAAAAAATTTCACAGTATTTCCTATAATATTTTTTTTCTTCTGGTGAAAGTCTCATTTGTTTTATTTAGGCTAGAGTAAAAGCAGTTTTTACATTTTTAAACCATTTTAGGATCAATATTATTAGCCTCCTTAAGCATTTTTTTCAGTGGTCTACAGAACAAGTGATTTTACAATACAGTGATTTTCCTAATAACCATAATTTGATCTGATTAACCTAATTACAACTTTAAATGACTCTTTAAGTTGAATACTAGTATCTTAAAAAATATCCAGTAAAATATTATTTACTGTCATCATGTCAAAGATCAAATAAATCAGTTATTAGAAATGAGTTATTAAAACTATTCTAAAAAAATCTTCTCTCCGTTAAACAGAAATTGGGGTAAAAATATAAAAGGGGTGTATTAATTCAGGAGGGCTAATAATTCTGACTTCATTTGTATATTAAGATGTACCCTTCAATCCCATCAGCCACAGTTCACAAAGTCTTTCAAGCTGACCATCAGCCATATTGTCAAGCCCTGACTCTCATTTTTATTTTATTTTTATTTTTTTGTCACACTCTAGAGCCGAAGCAGCGTACGCCAAAGCCTCAGCTGCCTCTGGGAACTGGAGAGCAGGCAGACGGGTCGTCTCTTCCTGTACGGAGCAGTCAGTCCAGCGAGGGCTCAGATGGCACCAATGCCCTGATCACATCACCGCCTTACAGCGCTCCAGCAGGACAGGGCACAGACGCCATCAGCCGAGAGACTGAGACTGGTGAGACACGCTTCACAAATCATTGCTCACAAGTGTCTGTGGTCCACTTTTTCAAGTTTTCCTCCTTTAAATCTTATTTATGCCTTTGTACACAATATGCTGACTATTAGCAAGCATGTAAGGATCAGATGAGAAAAAATATCCTATAAGTCTACATGGATGTGCTGACTTGTTTATAAATATTATTATTATTAAATGTTTGTTTATTAAAATATTATTTTTTTTTTTGTAAATGTGTATAGTAGTTGGTTTGATTGTTTAAATCTTAGCTCACTGATTTCTGCTACTGTAAAACTCTTCTCAAACCTGACTATTGATAATCATTAACGAGTTCTACTAATAATGAGATTTGTAATAATCCTATACAATTGTAGCGTGTCAGAAACTGCACAAACATGATTTCCAGGCTACACTGTCAGATCTCATTTATCATAGGCCGCGTTTACACTGCACTGTTCAAGTGTTTCAATTCCGATTTTTTTGCTCCCATGTGGCACAAATCGGATATGGCCCATGTACGTGTAAGCAGGAACAAATCACATGGATTCCGATTTACTCAAATCAGATTCAGGCCTTGATCATATGTGGAAATTTATCCGATATGAATTGGATCTGTGTTCTTGTGTCTGCAGTGTAAGCAGGTAGATCAGATTTTCACCTGTCAATGCAAGTCACGCGTCATTAAAAACTGTAGCGATTGACGTCAAGTTTGACTCTTTCATTTTAGAACAGACATCAGCAGAGTCCCACACCTTAAATCTCATACACGAGGACTTAAACAGCTTTAATATTGTCATATAGCAGAGGTATTATAGCATGTTAGCGAGAGCGAGAGAGTGCAATGTCCGCCACGTAACCAATATAAACATATAAAACTAGTGCATAGCTACATCCCGTGCATAAACCACGCCATGGACATTACAGTAAGATTCCTAAAGGTTTAAAAAAAGCCTGTAGATCAAAAGAAGATGGACAAATGAGAACCTTTCTGTCATAAACTATAGTAAAACAGCTTGTCAATAGCTGCAAACAGATTACATACAGCAATAGAGAAAAGAGCACTCTTTAATTATCAGCTGTTAGTCAGCGCCTGCTCTTTTTTTTCCTAGTCGTAGTGCCTTCGCCGTGTGCTGTGTAAATGCAGATGATCGGATATGAGTTACTTTTAAAAGATGATGTAAGCAGGTCATCAAAAACGGATACAGTCACAAAATCGGAATTGACCATCAAAATTTGCAGTGTAAATGCAGCCACAATGTCACACTGAGGCCCTATTTACACTAATACATTTTAGTTTTAAAACGCATTAGTTTTGCTATGGTTGCGCCTTCCGTTCACATTACCCCAGAGTTTTCAAGCTCAGAAAGATGAGCATTTTGAAAACGCTGAAGAGGCCATTTTTATTTTAAACCTCTTCTGCTCCATATCAGTGTGGATGGGGGAAAATGGAGACAACTGATTGGGGCTTTTACCTCAATATTAGGCTAATGCACAAAGTTCAGTTTTGCATCCTTTCCTTGTAAGTTCAAACTTTGCAAGTTTGATATGGAAAACAAACTTTACAATCTCATTTACATTACCATGGCTATGCCGTTTCACTTAACAATAAAATAAAAACATAAAAAATTTATTTTGATATTAACAACTTAACAGACACCAAAAACGTTGAGGCGTTGTGTAGCTGCTTATTTATATGACCATGATCTTTACTGTATGCATATTTATAACAAAACGGAGCCTATGACATTAATGCCTCCTTTCATTCACATTAAAAAATATGAAACTTACCATGTCTCTTGCTGAATAGCAGTTTTAATAATCAATATTGGCCATTCTAAACGTATAATGTACAAAAAAATTATAGGCTACAATATAGGCAAGCAATCGGTCAAATTGGCAGAATCAGAGCGGTTACATAAATTTAAATATATTACCTTATCTATGCGCTATGCCAAAGAGTCGTTAAATAGAAAGAAGATTATTTAAATTAAATATCACGTTTAACAACTATAGTGGATTAAAATCTAGCGAAAGATCCTTGGTGAACTGTCCAACGTCCGTGACTCTCATCTGGGGAGGTGTGCTCAAAGCAGCCGCTGACTCCCTGGGGCATACGCTGCAGCACATGACTGTGTGTGTGTGCTCGCGTAATGTGCATTTTCAGCAGTGTAGTGTGGACGAAGAGCTGTTTAGAAATGCTTGGTGAAATGCCAGAGTGAACATGGATCGTTTTTGTGTAAACAGGCCTGAATGACTATCAAAATCCAGCCAGAGTTTAACATAATCTATCCGTGACTTATTCAATAAACCTGTTTTGAAACAATTTCTCACAGCAAACATGAACAATCTGTAGCTTTAATTTGTTTGCAGAAAAATCTTCTGCAAACACCACAAGAACTTCATTGAAGTGATTTATTATTTTTTGGCCAATAAGGGGCTGTCCGTGAACATCTCAAACCAATTATCAAAGACTACAAATTTTATCCTAGGACTATAGAAATCTTTTTAGGACTTTTCAAATTTGTCTCAAACGACCAAATCGTGGCTGAATTTACATTGTGTCCCTCGGGGCTCTGTAATTGTTCCTTGTTTTTTAACATTTTGAACCTTTCCCAACTGATTAATATAATTCAATTTAAAGATTAAAAGATGAAAAAGAGGATCCATTTAATAAACATTGAGGGCTCTATTTTGACGGTCCATGCGCAGAGCGCAAAACGCGCGCTTTCAGGGCGTCAGGACGCGTTTTTGCTAATTTAAGGACGGGATATCTGCCCTGCGCTGTGGTGCATGGTCTAAAAGGGTTGAGTTTATTTTCTTAAAGAGTTATCTCCCATCACCTTTATTAGTCAGCTGCGTCGCGCCAAGAGCGCATTCGCTATTTACAGGATGCAAAGTAAGTCTAAGTGGAAAAAATTAGCATTTCACAAGCAAACAGTTTACAGTTTTTTAACAGAAAACTGTTAAACAGAGCATCTACTGCGTGAGAATGAGAGATAATGGAACTACTTTCACATTCGCTCTTGGATAGGGAAACCTTTCCGCACAGACATCAATTAGTCTATAAGTAAATACTTTTGTTTGTTAAGCGCAAATATTAGTTTCAAAACTATTTCTAAATTCAGTTCTAATTTCCAGCAAACGAATAAATGAATAATAATTACAAAATGTGCTCAAAAACCGGAGTTATATCGTAAAACACATGCTGTGCCTCATATGGTCTAAAACCTGACAGGTGGGCAAATCCAAGCTTGTTTTTAATAAAACAAATATAAATGTGGATATAATAATTAATATTGCTAATAATAATAGCATTATACAAAAGCAAATTGTTATGAATGAACTGAAAAAGCCTCCGGAGATGAAGAAGACATAAAAGCAGTGATTTTTCATATTTATGTAGGCTAGAAAATAATATGTTTTGTAATATTTTAATCCTTTATATTTATATCCTATATCTATTCTTATTATATCCTATATATATCCTTAATATAAAATTTTTTTCATATGTAAAGATATTTGCCTATTGCTCTCTTGTGCATATTAAGCAGTGTGTAAGCGAGGCGCAACTCTGCGCCGGAGTTTAGACCGGGTTTGTTTTGGTCTAATAAAAAATCTATTATATTTTCTCAAAATAGCGACGCGCCAGCGGTCCACCTCAGAACGCCTTCCTTTTTAGACCAGAACGCCTATGGGCGCACAAATGAGCGCTAATGCATTTGCTATTTAACAAGCGTAGCGCAACGCCTCAAAACGACTCTTGCGCCATGCTGAAACTTCCAAAAGACTATTGCCCCGCGCCTTGCGCCACACTGCGCCGGGTGTATGATAGGGCCCTGAGACTTCATAAAGGATTATGATGTACTTTTGTCTAAACACTTTAGAAAGGGGTGATGATTGACCTATGACATTGGCCAATTTTATCATCACTTACACACATGGGACACAGCTGGTTCTTATTTGACAAAACGTTGACTAGGAATAAATTAAGGAGTAATATGATAACATTAAAATTAAAGTATTTGTAATAGGAATATTTTTAAAGTTAATATAATTTTAAGTATTTTTGATCCTTTTCATTTTAAAGTAGATAAACCGCCCAGTTCAGTGTTATAGTTACTAGGGTCTGGGATCTACTGATTGATAATTTTTTAAATGATCAAATTTACTTGAAATGTGCCTTTTAATTGAAGATTTTCAGAGTGTATCCACATTTGGAGGATGTATGTATGTTTTTTGTGAGAAAAACTTTTCATTGTGTGCATAATTGAACTTTTTGGATTTTTGTAATATATATTTATTATTTTGATGTAGTGTTTATTGTCAAAACTAATTAGCAGATGTCAGTATTTAAGAAGCCTCTTCTGTCCAGCACTGATTTCAAGAGTTTTATTTTTTTATTATTTTTTTTATTTTTTTCTAACTGAAGTATATGTCTCTGGTTGTGGATTAGGGGGACTTCCCTCTTCTGCCCTGCCCAAATTGGGAGAGGGTACTGTCTCAGGGGATTTGCAGGACTCCTCATCTACAAACACTCACTTTGACTTCAGCAATTGCATGCTGGAGCATTTACAGGAGGAAGAAGCTGAGACTGAAAAGTGAGTAAAGCCATTACAGTCCAGACTCACTTTAAAGAAAATCACTTTTGACACCGCACACAATCTGTGTTTATTAAATGTATTTTTGCTTAGTCAGGAAATGACTGGGTTTGTTCAAGCTGAATAAATTTTTCATATGATCAGAAATAAAACTTTATGCATCTTTTTAATTTTATAATACAAAAATCTAAACTTCAGAGTCTTAACTGCAATCAAAAGTTTGGATCCAAAAGCTGTTCTTTAAAAAATACATTTTATTTTATTAACATAGATGATCATAAATACATTAGTATTGTTTGATGTACATATACAGTGGGGAAAATAAGTATTCAACGTGTCACCATTTTTCTCAGAAAACATATTTCTAGGTGCCGTTGACTTGAAATTTTCACTAGATGTTGGCAACAACCTAATAAATCCATATATGAAAAGAAAATAAAGCTAATTAGTTTACAAATTAAGTTACATGTAATAAAATGAAATGACAGAGTCCAACATCTACATTAAAAGGATGAGAAAAATGAAACCAGAGTGGACATTTCAGCAAGACAATGATCCAAAACACAACCAAGGAAACTCTTAAATGCTTTCAGAGAAAGAAAACGGAGCTTTAGAATGGCCCAGCCAATCACCTGACTTGAATGCAATACAAAATATAAAATAATGATCAGTTTGGATAGACGGGACCCACAGAACCATCAAAATCAAAATTTTCACACTTTGTTGAAGTCTGTGAGAAAACTTACACCTGAGCAATTCATATGACTTCATTCTCCATATAGGAGGCATCTTTAAGCTGCCAGCACCAAGAAAGCCTTTATTATAAAGTGTTACATACATTTCAGTACTTCCATTGTTATTACACACAACATTTTTTTTAGCTTTCATTGTTTTGTTTTATTTTTATGTTTGTATTGTTTAGGTTTTTACCAAAATCTGGTTAAATTTCATGTCAACAGCTTTTTTAGAAATTTTATTCCTAGAAAAAAAACATGACGTGTTCAATATTTCTGTTTCCCCACTGTATTTAATAGCTAAGGAAAAAAAGGAAAAGTTTTTGATATGGTAATTAGTTTGAGTTTAAAAAATCAGTTTGATTTTTTTTTTATTAAGTGATGCACTTTAGAGCTTTTCTGTTAATGGAAGAAAAAAAAACGTATCTCGCATTGTTTTCTCAAAAAATGATCAGCACAGCACTGATAATTAAAAGCATGTTACTTAAGCACTAAATCAGAATAATAAAATGATTTCTGAAGGATCGTATGATGCTGAAGACATGAGTAATAATGCTAAAAAATCAGCTTTGCATCACAGTAAAATATTAAAATTCAAAATATTACAATTGTAAACCATCATTTTAAATTTTAATTACATTTAATGGGGAAATTAAGCTCTCATTCAAGTTTACATTATATTGTACATTGGATTCCATTTTAATAGAAATATATTAAACAAACTTGATTAATGTATTCCTTTAATTTTAAGCGACATGTTTTACTATAGCTTTTAGATCCAGAGCACCGCCATCTTGGAATAATTTTGTCTGAAATCACGTGGTTCCATTCCCTCAGCTGAACAGATACAGTGGAAGTAATGGACTGAACACAGAGACTGCAAAGCCTTATTTAACCCAATGAGTGAATTTGTGGATGTAGAGCTGATGTAGATACAAGCATCAGATGTGTGTTTAATTTAAAAAAATATTGATTCTATTTTTCTTTTTTCCCCATTAAATTACCGATCATAACGGACTGAACACGGAGACTGAATAGCCTAATTTAACCCAATGCATAAAGTTGTGGACGTGCATCGCAGAGCTGGTGCAAATACAACAAATACAAATATTGAAGTGTCTTAAGTTGTGTATTTTTCTTGTGTTAATACCTTTCATGCACTGTAGTCCACTGTCTCTTGGTGCTCCATTGCTGCCTGACGAGGGGATTTACATTCAGACTAATGCAACAATTAAAATGATACATGACTTCACGCTATTCTGAGTGATTAATTTCCCCTTTAATAATTTAAATATGTTGTAATAAAAAATAGAGCTTTTTACAAAAAAATCTTATTTTCTAAGATGTCTGGATTGTAGTGCATAATATAATTTTTTATAAATCTTATAAAAGTTATATGAATCCTCTATTAAATCCCACAACATTCATCTGCATTAAAGATGGAGTTTTGTTCAAGGAGATGTTGAGCAGACTCTGTTTTATAATCGGGCTGTTCAGAGTAAGAGTGGTCCGTCTGTCTCAGTTGCCACATTTCAGGCCTCACAGCTATTTTTGTTCTTAATGTCTCTAGTGATGATGCTCATGCAGCGTCTGAAACAAAGCTTGGCTCTGTGGAGCAGTTCTCTGTAAATCATCCTGCTGGGACAGACAGAGATTAAAGTGCGTCATCACTGGGGAAAAAAGCAGTGCTGATGACATGTGCCTTTTAAGATATTGGGATGTTAGTAATGTGTGATAATTAATAGGAATGTGGTTTACCTTTACAGGACGCAGGACTCTGGCACCCCCAGGCCTGACAGGAGGTAAGAATTCAATGCTTTCATGATCATTCATTTTCTTGTCAGCTTAGTCCCTTTATTAATCCGGGGTCGCCACAGCGGAATGAACCGCCAACTTATCCAGCAAGTTTTTACGCAAAAAAAACTTGCGCCACTGCCTCGCCGCTTTCATGATCAGCCAGTGTTTTTTCTTTTTTTTTTTTCAGTAAATAATACTGATGTCTTTTGGCTATTGTGGACATTGATGTGGACAATACTCCTAAGACATTTTCAGTATATATATATATATAATCTAAACATACTGTATATCAAACCTGACAAAACTATATTCCAATCATTACAAGTACTGCAGAAGACCTATTGGAACCCTCATGGACCCAAAATTCTCACAGAAATCAGTCAGTTATGCGGAAGGAAAAATCATGGTTTAAGGTTACATTAAGTATGGGGGCATGCAAGAAATCCGCTGGGTGGATGGCAACATCAACTGCCTATAGTATCAAGATATTTGTGCTGCCCATTACATTACAAACCACAGGAGAGGGCAAATTCTTCAGCAGGATGTTGCTCCATCTCATACTTCAGCCTTCACATCAAAGTTTGTGAATGCAAAGACGGTCATGGTGCTCTAGGATTGGCCAGCCCAGTCACCAGGCATGAACATTTTTGAGCATGTCTGGGATAAGATGAAGGAGGGATTGAAGATGATTCCAAAGAATCTTGATGAACTCAGCAATGGTTTCTTTGTCATTCCAGATGACTTTATTAATAAGTTATTTGAGTATTTTCTCTATTTTTGGCTCGTGGAGTCATACACAATATTAATTCTTTTTCCACTGCACCATGACTTTGTATTCTATATTGTGCTGTATTTCTGTTAAGTGACAAGACTTTTGTCAAAGCAAAGTCAGACCTTACTGTCCTAATTGAATAATTAAAACTCAAGGCATGATAAAAATTTTATTAGCATGATCAATGATCAGGCATGATCAAAATTTTTATTTTGGTAAATTAATTTATAGGCCTTTGCCTTTAATTTAAGCCACTTCTGATGCCAAATAATCAACTAGAAGTCGAGTTATTATTTGTTGTTCCTAAAACTTGGATAGGTGACAAGACTTTTGTCAGGTAGTGTATACTTGCATAATAGCCAAGAACATTATTTGTAGTTTAATGAAGTACAATAAAATGTATTGCACTTATATTGATTATAAAAATCTATATAAAAAAAATATTAATTAAATGGTGCTCTTAGCTAGCATCCATGTGACATCTCTTACAGTTTGTTTTAGTTAGTTTAATGGACACTTGGTCTGTTTTTGTAACGAGATGATTACTTTGTCAAATCTTTAAAAAATATTATTGCAAAAAAATTTTAAGTGATGAACAATATCTGTGTTAGGTGATATTCCTTAAAATTATAATTTAATGAATAGTGAAATTTTATTTGAATTTGTTTATTTACGTAGTAATATGCGCTACTGATAATACTACTAATATTAATAGTTTAATTATAACAATAATAATTATTATAGTATATGCAATGTTTAGTTAAATTAATATATTTTCATTCATTATTTAATGTATTAATAAACAAATATATAAAAAAATAGTTTGGAAAAGTAAAACAATATATATATATATATATATATATATATATATATATATATATATATATATATATATATATATATATATATATATATATATTAAGGGTGGATCCGAACCCGAATACGGTATTCGGAAAGGCACGAATAGCGTGTTTTTACGAATACTTATTTCGAACAAATACTTGAAAAAATATTTGTATTCGGGAGCAAGAAAAGCATTACATCAAAAAGCTGCGTTTCCTCCTGAGACCACAGTGTGTGAGTGAGAGAGAGAGCGAGAGAGAGAGAGCGAGAGAGAGAGAGGCGCTCAGTCGGAGGGCGGGGCGGAGGTAAAAGGTCTCTCTCTGGCACAAGCTTCTCCACAGCAGCAGACAGAGAAGGCTCGGCTGAGCGAAAAAAATACATCTCTGCATCACTATTTTTGTTAAATAGATTTTTGTACCTTAATTGGGTTCCAGATGCAGTTTATAAACTTGTAGCGGAGATTGTTCGGGATTTTCCATTACGCTGCATTTTTGACCTTTGCAACCGGGTGCTCTTTTTACGCAACATTAGCTCTGTTAGCGCGGTAATTTAGACAATAGACTGTTGACAGAGTAACGTTAACGTTCGTTTATAAAGGTTAAAACGATGCTTTTGCAGTTGTGTCAAATAGTATATACTTATGGGAGTTATATGGTACGTCTAAATAACTCTTTTGCAGACAGCAAGATATATGCTATAGGCTAGTTAACCTTAGCATAGCTTCCCGTCACTTTTTATAAACTTGAAACTCCTCAAATACATTTGGGCACCATGAAAAAGAGTGAGACTGCTGCTGAGCCATTTCTTGGTCCTCCACCAGTAAAAAAAATAAAACTTCATGTTCTTTGTGAAAGCATCTTACAGTCAGTGGTGCTGCAGATAAAACAAACAGATACTGTATAATGTGTGCAAAAGTGAAATCAGCAGAGGCAGAGATATTAAACATCTGTCAACATCTTCTATGCATAATCTGATTAAATCATTCATTTTCTTTTCAGCTAAGTCCCTTTATCAATCTGGGGTTGCCACAGTGGAATGAACCACCAATTTATCCAGCATATGATTTACGCAGTGGCTGCCCTTCCAGCTGCTACCCAGCACTGGGAAACATCCATACACTCTCTCTCACACACATACAATAGGGATAATTTAGCTTAACCAATTCACCTGTATTGCATGTGTTTGGACTGTGGGGGAAATCGGAGCACCCGGAAGAAACCCACGCCAACATGGGGAGAACCCAGTCGGGGCTCGAACCAGCAACCTTCTTGCTGTGAGGTGACAGTGCTACTCACTGTGCCACAGCGCAACTTTCTATGTAATGTATTATCACATGCACTAAAAGCATCCTCTCCTGATACTGTCTGTGAACACCCCACAATCATCAATCCCGTCAATCAGCACAGCTATGTTCTGCTAAATCCTCCACAAGCACCAAACCATCAACACAGCCACATTCTGCCCCAGCAAGTCAGTTTCAAACATAAAAACAAAAAAAACAAACAAACTTTGTGTCTGTTTTGTGGCAGGCAGATGACAATAGCAGTGCTGTATCTTTTAGTATTATATAGAATACTTTTGTTCTGCCAGATCTCCCAGGCAGGGTTTTATTTAGATTTATTTAGTTAATTTTAGTTTTTGGAATTCTGTGCATTGGAAAAAAGTTCTTTCAGGAGAAGAACAGTTTTTTTGAAGTATTATTTGTTTTTATTCTGTCTATTCAGTGTCCTTCAACAGGAACGGTGGTGGTGGGGTTCATAATATTCACAATGGTATTTTATTAGTTGTTGGTTTAACCATGGATGAGATAATGGCTTCTATGTTATTTTCTTTTCAATGACGTTTCTTGTCACATGTTCAATAACAACAACCAATATTGCATATCTATAATTTATATAATGGGTATAATTAAACAATACTTTCACTATAATGTAAATTAGAAGTGTAATAGAAAAAATATATATTTTTGCGCCATTTTGAATTTTACTTGAATACAAATACAAATACAAATACTTTTCCCCCCTCAAAAAATACAAATACAAATACCGGCTGCTCCGCACATCCCTAATAGATATATATATATATATATATATATATATATATATATATATATATATATATATATATATATATATATATATATATATATATATATATATATATATATATATACATTTTTAAAGATTAAATAAAGTGTGATTAAAGTTTTATTAATTAATTTGAACAGTTTTTTTTATTAATCATAAAACACAAGAAAATTAGAACAAAATACAGAATATTGTGAAAAAACTGCATGAAATTTGGTTTGGACATTTGGCTTTTTTTGTTCACATGCTAATAAGTTATGTTGAAGTTTTCTACATTGCGTTAGGCCTGTTTTAATCAATTTGTGGTGTGTTTGAGCAGCAGGATGGATCCGCTGGGCTCTGGAGAGGTGCAGAGTGAAGATGATCAGTGTGTTGAAGCCGAACTCGAGCCTCCAAACTGGCAGACACTAGTGAGCAGAGACGTCCTGTCCACACTCACTCCTCAGGAAATTAAGAGACAAGAAGTCATCAATGGTGAGCAACTTTCTGAAATATTTAGTTTAGATTTGATTTATGTATAATTTTATATAATGTTACATAACATTTTATATAGACAACCATATATGGTGTACCCGCTTCATAATATGAACTATATTTTAGTTTATCTTTGTTCTTTATAAATGTCTACATGAAATCAAAATTCACCGTGTTCATTTTACTATCTGTGCAAGTAAGTTCACTGAATTTATTTATTTTTTCAGCGCTTAAATCAAAATCTTATCAGTGGCAGTAATCTTCTGATGATGTCAGTTTGACGGCTAGGGCGAAATATTCTTAGACACACCCCTCCAGCCATTAGTTTGCTGCGAATTAAAAATAAGAGGAGGTGCTCCGAAATAGCCCCGCCCTTACTCAATATTCCATCTCAGCTGGAAATGCGTCATCATACTTAAATGAAGATCTGCAGTATATCCGGTTCACACTGGAAAATCTTTAAATATGAGATTGCGTTATCCAATATTTGCCACAACATTCATGCTTATAATTAGTTTCATTTTTGTAGCTTTTTTTTTTTTAAGTAACATTTTTTAGTGCTATTACAGAGTAAGTATATTTTAAAAGTGTATTTCAAATAAAGTGTTATAAATATTAGTACACTAACATAATGAACTTTGTCTTATTTAAGAATTCTATAAATTTCAATGGCATTTAAAGATGATCAAATTCTTTTTGCATACATGTGATCTCAAATAGTTTGTCTGACTTAATATAAGATGCATCTGGTCTGTTTTCATACCTCTGGCTCTATGATTTCATCTTCAGTTGTTGTTATTGTAGAATTGATCAGAATTGTTTTGTAAATTCCATAATTGCAAATGTGTGCCTTATTTGTTTTTGTGTTTATTTAAATATCAATTTATTGTTACGTATATTTTAATTAAACTGAAAAACTGTCTCTGTAATATCTCCCTCAGAGCTGTTCTACACGGAGCGAGCACACCTTCGAATGATGAAGGTTCTGGAGAATTTATTTTACCAGCCGCTGATCAGAGATGCCATCCTTCCTCCTGCAGACATCAAAAACATCTTCAGCAACCTGGAGGAGATCGTTCAGCTGCACTGTAAATCTTCTCAGAACACCGAAAATCAGTGAACATCTGAAACAAACACTCCTTCCTAACACAGTCTTCCTTCTTTTCTCACCTCAGTGTCTTTAACCGAACAAATGGCCGCCGTACGGAAGAAGAACGAGACCGCTCTCATTGACTCAATAGGAGATGATCTGCTTTCCTGGGTAAGACGGCAGAGAAACTGCAGCAAATATGTGTTAAAGAGAGATCCATGATGCAAAAAAAAAAGTTTTTTTGGACATGTCATATATTCTATGAACTGAATTAAGTAATGCAAACAGTAAAATAACTGTGTTTGCGCGAGCAAAAGAAAGCAGGTGAATACCGAATGAGAGGATGATGAGAGTATGACTGTGTACGTGATCATCCTTTCATTATGACTCACAGTATGTTTTTCACCTGCTTTCTCTTGCTTGCAGTTATTTTATTTTTGTAATATGGTTTAATTATTTTTTTTTTACAATAACATTGCTTTAATATGAGATTAACTCCTCATTTTTGTGTAGTAAACTGGTAATCTGGGAACTTTAGCCTGCTGAACAGATTGCTGTGCTTTTTTAATTGTAATTTATTTAAGAAAAAGAGCATGTATACAGCTATATTTTGCTTGTTTTGACATATTTAAAATTTGTGCCTCAGAAATAATTATTTATTTTTGGTGTGGTCAGAGATACATTTGGTAAATCCTTAATTTTGAGCGCTGAAAAGTCATGTGAATTAAAAACTAATTGCAATATGACACAAGCAAGCTCAAACACAACACACACAAAAAGTGTAATGAATGAGGGGGCATGTCTACATAACAAAATCTAAATCAAGTCATTTTTAGCATGCCTAAGTTTAATTTATGCATATAAAATATATTTTCCTAACAACAAAATTGTGGCTAGTAAAAATTGCGAGTGGCTAGTAATGTTAGAAATCTACTAGCCACAGTGGCTGGTGATCAAAAAAGTTAATGATGATAAATATTATGAAATAAATTGTTTTATGGGATAGTTCACTCAAAAATAAAAATGTACTCTCTCTCAAGTGGTTTTAAACCTTTATGAGTTACTTTGTTTTTCTTTTAAACTCAAACAAACCTTTTGAACAATGTTAGAAATCAGTAACTGCTGACTTCCATAGTAGGAAAAACATATATATAATGGAACTCTGGTTTTTAACATTTTTCAAAATGTCAGCCTTTGTGTTGAGAAAAGAATCGAAAAAAAAACTACTTAAAAAAAAAAAACAATAGCAAACATGGTGTGTTCAAATACATGAAATAATAATACCTGTCTCCACATATCTCTTTATTTATTAAATACTAATTATTTTTATTGCACCACTAAAGTTCTTTGTGCTCTCCTTAAATTATCTTTTAAATTGCGAGTGAATGAACTTCTTACAGACAGCATGAGCATCATACTCGACTAAAACCAGTTAGCATTAGTTTCACATTCACCTATGTCTTTATCCACAGTTCAGTGAAGAAGAGGAGGATAAGATCAAGAGAGCGGTGGGCACCTACTGCAGTAACCAGCCCTTCGCCCTGGAGCTCATCAAGAGCAAACAGAAGAAAGACCAGCGCTTCAATGCCTTCATACAGGTCAGATGATGCTGGTTTAATTATCCTTGTGTTTCCTATCTAGCCATTATATCTTTAATGTCGAAGTGTTTTATTGTAGGAGACAGAGAGCAACCGTCATTGTCGCAGGCTGCAGTTGAAAGACATTATTCCTGTGGAGACGTTACGACTCACAAAGTATCCTCTTCTGCTGGAGAACATCGCCAAATACACAGGTTCATCAGCTTTATTTAGCACTCATTTGAACTTGTGTTATATTAAAAAATGTTGGTACATTTGTTGTTTAGTGTGACATTAATACAAGAGATTATAATTATTCATTTCATTTTCTAATATTGAAATGTCTCTAATTGTGGCAGATTTATTTTACGATGTTGTTTTTTCCATCAGTAAAAAATACACTTAATTATTAATAATATTTTATATATTATATGTGTTCGTTTTTTCCACTTTTTAAATAAGTTACACATAAATTTAAATATTGAAATCTCTGCTTAATTGAACTCTAGATTGAATCCTATACAGTGTTGTTTATTTATCTCAGCTAAAATGAATATTACAATTAATAATATTATTTGAAATATTACAGTGTAAATCTGTAATTCTGATAAAATAACAATTTTGTTTTGGATCCTATTTGAAATAATATTTCAAGCATTGATATATCTGCTACATTAACAACTATTTACTGCTGTCTTTTGATGATCACAAATACATCATTTAAGTAATGAAATATGTTCAAATATTACAGCATCTGTACATTTCTTAAATGTCTTTAAATAATATTAATAATAATAACAACAATTAATATGCTGAGATATTTTCCCAGAGATGGGTTGCGGCTTGAAGGGTATCCGCTGCGTAAAAACGTGCTGGATAAGTTGGCGGTTCATTCCGCTGTGGCGACCTCGGATTAATAAAGGGACTAAGCCGACAAGAAAATGAATGAATGATGAGATATGTGCTAAATTAACAACTATTATTGACCATGTCCTCAAAAAATAAAATGAGTAAAATTGCATAATTTGTTAAACTGACAAACTTCCTTCACGCTTTTGTCGTTTTCATCAGTAAAAATACAAATAATAAACATATTATAAAATATTAATATTGTCCCCAGTTTTATTTCATTTTCATTATGACTACATTGTAATACATACTAATAATATATATATATATATATATATATATATATATATATATATATATATATATATATGTATATGTATATATATATATATATATATATATATATATATATATATATATATATATAAAATACAATTTTTGCATTATAATAAATAATATACACTATACTACTATATTATATTATTAAATAAAATATTTGATATATTTTAATCAAATCTGACATATTTTATTTACCATTTAAATCAGTTTTATGAGGAAAAAATGCATGGTGCCATATGAGTCTCTAAAACTAAAACTCGTCTTCTATTACAGTGACAGCACAGATGTCTGTATCGCGGTCGGTTTTTGCCAGATTGATCTTAAGACCCTTTTCACACATCCTGCATCACACATTCGCAGAAGTACTGATTCTAGTTGCCTTCAGAGGAAAAACTTTGCTAGTGTGACTGTGTAAGGAAAGACTTGAGGACATAAACATAACACATAACAGCCACACATCATACAACTGTCATTTAAAGCTGTCTGGTAATACAAAGAACATAAAATAAAAAGAGAACAGATTCAATAGCCATGTATATAAAATGTTAGATGCAATAATGCAAATTCCATCACAAACTTTAGTTTGTCACAATTTGTGCTAATAACTACTAGCTTATTACCTGCCCATTATTAAGATATAAACTGTTTAGTAATATTTATAAAGTATGATCTTAATCTACATCCCCAATCCTACCAATTACCTAAACCCAACTACCACATTACTAACCATAAATTAGCAGCAAATTAGTAGTTTATTGAGCTAATAGTCTTAGTTAATGGTTTGTTTATAGTGTGAATTGTGACTTAAGATAAAGTGTTACCTAACATTGCGTACTGTTGAATGAAAGTATTCGATTGTGGATTTGAAACTTTTTAAACAGATTGATGTAATAAACTGATTGTGTAATAATGGTGGCAGGCTAAATGACAGAAATATTTAGCTGTGTAAGTCTGTAATCCTTCAATGATTCTTGTTGTTGGATGGCAGAGGACTCTGAGGAGAGAAGTAAAGTGAAACGGGCTGGCGAATGCTGTAGAAAGATCCTCACTCACGTCAACCAGGAGGTGAAGGAAGCCGAAAACAAGCAGGTTAGCAGATAATACAGTGGAAAACCTGACTTTAGCTCAGTCCACACAATCTGACACAATCAAACCATGATTCTGACTTTCTGCTGCCCCCAGAGGCTGGAGGACTACCAGAGAAGACTGGACCTGTCCTCACTGAAGCAGAGCGAAAACCCCATGATCGCAGAGTTCAAGGTCAGAGCACGCTTATTAACCTAGAACCTATAAAAAAAAAATAAAAAAAAAAGTACAATAAGGTGCACAAGTGTTCTCCTATCAACACAATAATAAATAATAAATAATTATCTTTAAATATTAAGATATTTGTAAATTTTACCAAATTGTTGACTATACGACATATTTTTCTACCATGTTACTTTATTTTTGTGTTTTCATTAGCAAAAATACAAATATTATATCAGTAGTAATATTTTACATATTAATATCTACTGATCTGGCAAATATTATTTATTCTTTGTCTACAACTTACAGACAATAAGACTAAACTTAGTTATTTATATATTTATTTTTTTTAAATATCAGTTTACATTTCCAAACATTAGCTTTAAAATTACCTACAGTGGGTGACACTTTAAAATGACCATTAACGCCACAGTATTAAGGGATTATGAATGTGTTTTAAGGTATAAAAGCAGTTTGCGACTATGCCGTCAGTGTGCACAAAGGGACGGTATGCGAATGGACAGAAATATACAGTAGCTGTATACACTCGTACTTGTAAATGAAAATGAAATAATGAAATAAAGCATTACAATTCCTTCATTAATCATTAAAACATGTTAACAAGCTTTATTATCATTGTAAACTGTGCAATGTGCAATGAGGGTTATATTTGAAAATTAAAGCTAAAGAAATAAAAGACGTCTAAAATAAAAGTACAAACATGCAAACATACACAAATAAATAAATAAATAAATAAATAAATAAATAAATAAATAAATAAATAAAGCAGTGTTTTAGCCTAATATAGAAAGATGTACGGTGTTTGTTAATTTAAAGTGATAGGACTAAGACAGCCAATAAATAAGCTTTTTCATTTACAGTTTTCATTTACTTATTTTTTCTGTTGATTTTTATTTTTCTCATTTTTTGTCTTAAAGATAAATAAGTACATAAATAAATAATTAAATAGGCCTAAATAATTATTTATTTAAAGACATTACCAGCAAAACACAGAGCAATGGTCCTTTGCATGGTCCAAAGGGCGCTTAAATTAAAAGCATGAAAATAAATTGACCTTTCTCAAGCAGATCACTAAAATAATAATAGAAATAATTTAGCTCCAGGACGTAAATTAACTCTAGCAAGTTTATTTGTAATTTAGTTTCAGTTCAGTTTTTTTTAAACGTCAATGTCTTCCTTCGAATTATAATTCTTTTTTTTTTTTTTTTTTTTTTTACTTTTTAAACTATTATTGTTCCAGTATCTTTTGTGTTTTAGGGTGTTTTCACACCTAGATTTTTGTTTTAGAACCTGTCTCAACTGCCCAGTTACCGCGGTTTGTTTGGCATATGTGAATCCAGCAATTGCACTCAGATCCCTGCCAAAACAATCACTTCGAGATCGCCTGAATGAAGTGGTCTCGGCTCCATTAAAGCGAACTCTGGAGCAGATCGATTGTAGAAAAAAAGTAATGCGATACGATCCGAGCCCTGCTATATCACAGTGTATTAGGAACATGTAATAGGCATATATACGGCTATATAAAGAGAAAATGATGAGTAGGGCTAAATGTCATTTCTACCGGTAATTGTGCGTTTCGTGTAAAATACGATAGTCAAAGCATGCTGAGCTATTAACGAGAGCTGTTTATCCGTTGACCTAAATTGCAGTAGTTTATCTGTTATTTCTCTATATAATGTAAAGCCTATAATGCATAAACCAATTGCTATGTATGAAAAAAGTCTTACCTCTTCTCTATATTCAGTGACTTTAGGCAAGGGTTGTATGTGCAAAATGTGGTCATACCAAATGTTGATTTGATTTAGTTAATATAAGTTTGTAATGAAGTTAGATGATCACTTGGCCATCACAAAGAAGGAGCTCTGATGAACTATTAAATAATTTATTAATAAAAAATAAAACAAACATGGAGACAAACATCTCCTCGTGGAGACTTGCGCCAACTAAAAGCAAATGTAAAACAAAGTGTCCAGGCCTGATCCTCTCTCGTCATTCACTGCAGTCTCTCTTCCTTTTAAGATCCAGAGCTACTCCGTGAGACTTGAGTTAGGTGATGTGTGCAGGTGTTGTTAATTAGCACTCACACCACCTGCCCGTGTGCCCTCACGCTACAAAGTTAATTGATAAATAAAATGTGTTTTCGCATTGTTTTTGAAAGCATCATCATTTTACAGCATTTGAACAGTACTGTTGCTTTACAGGTAGGTTTTTTTTAAAGTATCTTAGAGATGTCACCAAAGTTCTTCTGGATTGATTTTGTCTTAGTTTGTTGTTTTTTCATGTCATTCCAGACAGACAAGATGATGGTCAGATCACATCTTTGGCTGTTGTCAGACTCCTTGTGCAGACAATAATCTCGCTTTATAATTACAATTAATGACAAAACTAATGTTTGAAATTGTAAATTGATATTTCAAACTGACATGCCACAGAAAAATATAGAAATAACTGACTTTTTTTTTAACTGCCCTGTACAGTTTAATTACAACTCTGCTCCAACACACATAGCTGTAGGTTTCAAACGAGCCTAAAGTACTAAGTACAATTAGTATGATCAGGTGTGTTTACTTAGAGTTGGAACTAAACTGTGCAGAGCTGCGGCCCTCCAGGAACAGAGTTTGACTCCCCTGATTTAGAATGTTAATTGTTCTCCTCCTGTTCAAATTCTACATTGAATGGCGCATACAACATATATACATATTCAAATATGTATATATAGCGGTAATACGGTAATATGGTATACTGTGGGATCTAAAAATAGCAGCGGTGTCAGTTTCAATACCGTGATACCGTCATAAAAAGCAGTGCTCTTATAGGAGACAACCACAAAATATAATTTATTTAATGCCAACAAATGCGTATGCGTGATTGTCATCACGGTACAGTGTGGAGGAGAGAGAGAGAGAGAGAGAGGTGAGGTAAGATGGTGAGTCGCGCACCAAGCAGTGTGTGTGTGTCTGTTTGTGTGTGTAAATAAGAGAGCATGCTGTGTGTCTGGTGCTCTCTCTTTCTGTGTGTGTGTGTGTGTGTGTGTGTGTGTGTGTGTGTGTGTGTGTGTGTGTGTGTGTGTGTGTGTGTGTGTGTGTGTGTGTGTGTGTGTGTGTGTGTGTGTGTGTGTAAATGAGAGAGAGAGAGACAGCACCAAGCGACGCACGATTGTTAGACTGCGCGACTGCTCTCTTTCAAGTTACTGACCGCTCCTGCGCTTTATTTGGAAAAACCCAAACATACACACACACACGCACAGAGAGAGAGAGACGGTGGAGAGAGAGAGAGCATCCCACGCAGATCTCTAAAATGAACAAGACACACAGGTGAACGCAAAGGTCGCATATCCGGTATTCAGTTTCTGAATGGTTTAGGCACAAGCCAACAGTTTGGTGACGCTGTTTGAGCCTTACATCATATATTTTTTTATTATGCATGGTAATACCGGACACCAGGGTAAAATAGGGAGGAGGTTTGGCGGTATCAAAATTTGGATACCGCCCAAGCCTAGTTTGTATAGGACATTATTTACAAGGTTACATGCATGAAACTATTTAGAAAAATGTCGTTGCACAAACAGGTTGAAAAGTGTTTTCTTATTAGCTTTTCTAAGCAAATTACTTTTTTATTGATACTTTTCAGAAGCCACCTGCTAACAGTAAAATAGCATAAAAACTATGTAAAAACTAACTAACAATAGTTATTATACCCTTTTATGTGTTGCATGCATATTTAAATGTTAAGACATCTGCTAATTTAACAAATATCATTTACCATTTTATATCTATTTCATGATTTTTTTTTCTCTCCATGTCCAGAGCTTGGACTTGACCAAGAGGAAGATGGTGCACGAGGGGCCGCTGTCCTGGAAGGTCAACAAAGACAAAACCATTGGTGGGTGTGGCTTTTTTACAGAATTAATATATATAGACCAAACTCACAGTAGGTCAATATCCTAAAGATCTCTTACAGGTGCAGTAATTCTGAAGAAGAAAATCACTTTTGACTGTGTTTGCCACAAAGCGACATCAAGGCAAAACCGAATGCTGTGAACGAGTGATGTCTTGTAATGTCATTGTGAAATGATTTCATGTGCGTGTGTGTTTTCAGAGCTGTACACGTTGCTGCTGGAGGATATATTGGTGCTACTTCAAAGGCAGGATGAGAAGCTGATCTTAAAATGCCACAGTAAGAATCTGGCGGGCACCGCTGAGACCAAACACATCTTCAGCCCCATCATCAAGCTCAGCACTGTGATGGTGCGCTCCGTTGCCACCGGTACGATAACAGAGATGTTAAAATCTGACAATGTGAATGCTTAAAGCTGTAGTTCACCCCAAAATGAAATATGACTCATTTGTCAAAAATGCACAGTGTAATAATTTAGATTTAAATTAAAGGTTTCTGTTAACGAAACTATTTTTCAAATGATCTTATAATTATCAAAAAACAGAGAAATATTCTGTAGCATTTTCTTTAAAGGTGCAGTAGGTGATCTGCCAGAATGCTAGCGTTAGCATAATAGCTTACGTCCCTTCACTGCCATCAAATACCATGGAACCCGCACCGAATAGATGATGAACTGATGATGATAGACAACCTTATATAGCTCTAGACCATGTCATTCACCAGTTAGAAAAATCTTTGAAGACATACACTTTGTCCAGCATAGTTGTTGACAGCCCGGGGGGTGCAGGAAATGTATTTCCCCAAAACTGGCATTGGGGTAAAGTTGGTTTTATATTGGCACAATTACAATAATATAAATTCGGAAAAGTACTGTTTGCAAACTCTACATAGTGAAATCATATAATCAGCCAATGACTATAAAATACAACATCGTTTACTGTCAATAGTGCTAATCTTGTTTAGAAGCCATTCGTATACACTATTTCAGACCCAATATTCAAAGTAGCGTTATAGTGAGAGCTTTTCACAAGAATGTGCAAGGATAAATCAAACTACACCTCAGTAAAGCTGGTTAGGCGGAAGAGCACATTTACTTCTGTTTTGTTATTTAACTAAATAAAAATCAGATCAGAAAAAAATGAGTTCTAAGAACAGAAATACCCTGTCATCTTTTTACATTACATTGGCGTCAAGACAACGAGTGACTTTTTATTTTGAATTGTGCTCACTGCACAAAATCTCCTTTTACACTTGAACAACTAAATGAATGCTTAGATCTATCAATTATTGTTGCTGTAAAAAATACTCCATGAACTTAAACATAGTCGATCTTTCACCGGATGTTTTCAGCCACTTAAATGGCATAACGTCATTTCCCTCCAGCGTACAAAAGTATCTTTAATATAGATTCAAGATTTAGAAAAGTTTTGAATCTGCATTTTTGGCAGAAGCCCTTTTAAAAAACAATGTTTTCATGGATACAAGGTCACGTTGGTCTTTCAGAAAGAAGTTCAGGTTGATGCTTGCTGAGTTTACCTGATGTCACTCTCTGTCAGCTGTAGATCTGACAGCATGACGGGCTGCACAGAAACGGTTTGAGTTACCTGTCATAATTGAGTTATTTGTCGGCCCGACAATATTTAATTGGATGAACAGTTTTTAGTTCTATGCCTTAACCAGAATATTAAAAATACAAATTAACACATTTAGATCATTTACTTTAATCATTACTATTAGAATGTGAAGAGACTTTTAACCAGCACAACAAAAAATGTTTCTGAAGACAATCTCCTACTGCTCCTTTAATTCAGCATGAATACATATTAATAGTAATATTTTATGTATATTATTACTGCAGATCTTACTAATAGTCTTGGTAATAATAATAAAAATAATAATAATAATAATAATAATAGGAAGAAGAAGAAAAATAGGCTCTGTATTACTATATTATGTATGTATGTTATGCATATGTATTTAGTTTTACTGTTTGTCCTTTTCATACTAAATTATATGTTTGTATTTCTGACCTTTTTTTTTTGCCATCATTTGCTCCATTTATTTATAATGAATTTATGAATTTGTGGTTTCTTTTCTCTGTTCAACAAAATTTATTTTGGGAAATGTTTGACAGACAAATACCATGAAAAATACCATGGAAGTCAATAGTAGTCAACATTCTTCAAAATAGCATCTTTTGAGTTTAGTAGAGGAAAGAAACTCAAAAGGATTTAGAGCCACTTGAGGGTGAGGAAATGGTGACAGAACTTACTTTTTGGGTGAACTATTCCTTTAAGAAGGGTCAAGTCTTTTTTTTCTGAATCATGTTATGTATGAAATTTGTTCTTGATGAAGATAAAGTTAAACTAGCATGAAATGACTGTGTTACAGACAACAGGTCGTTCTTTGTGCTGTCGATGTCTGATAATGGAGCCCAGATCTATGAGCTGATGGCCCAGACCGTATCAGAGCAAAAGACGTAAGTGTTGAACGTAAAATTTTCATCTGCCAGGTCCAGAATGCAACAGTTCACTGTAAACAGCAAAAGTCAGTCCGAGGCACTCAAAAAATGTGGAGAAAATATTAAAAAGCCTTTTTGACATGGATTTTCCTTCTAATAGCTATGTCAATAAAGGCTTTTTAATATTTTTCCACATTTTTTGAGTGCCTTAGACTGACTTTTGCTGTTTATTCTGATGAATCTCTGACACAAAGAGCAGCAACACATTAATTAAGCTATCCCTGAGCACTTTTTGAATGATTTTGGATTGACCTCACTATGTTTAGCCTGTAAAACATGATTAATAGAGAATATCTGAATGCATATGTATGTTTAACCGTGTTATTTTTTATATATGTATTATTATAGTAAATATTTTTTATTTGATGACACTATTTAAGTATCACAAAGCAGCAACAAAATAAATGTGCCGCTATCTTTCAATTCTGTTTGTTGGCCATTTGTCAGCAAGAAAGTAATCTTAAAATAAAACGAATTTGATCGAAAAATTATTACTTATTGAAATATTTTTTTACTTAAAGGTGTAGTAGGTGATTGTCTTCAGGAAAAAAATTTGTTGTGCTGGTTGAAAGTCTCATTTCATTGCAAAAGTAATGATTAAAGTAAATGATCTAAATGTTTTTACATGTATTTTTATATTCTGGGTAAGGCATAAAACTAAAAAATGTCTGTCAGCAAATGCAAATTTGAACTTCTGCGCACCAGTTTATATGCAGCTCTGCCGTTTGTACGTACACGCGCTGCGAGTGAGAGAGAGAGCGAGAGGGAGAAAGAGAAAGATTATATTATATATAGTTTTTTTTTTTTTAATACTGCTATTTACTTTGTTTACTGTGTTTTTTAATAAATATGTATGTTCTTTTATTTTTATGTAAATTTTATAAATGCTTTGGCAATACATTTGTAACATTTGTCAAATTAAATTTTATAAAATTATATTAAAATTAATTGAATTGAGAGAGAGAGAGAGAGAGAGAGAGAGAGAGAGAGACAGAGAGAGAGAGTTAGTTTTGCATGCTGGAAGAAGGATGACACCATGGCTGAAGTATTTCTTTTAGACAGGTAATGTTATGTTTTAAAACTATTTTAGCTTCACGCAAAGCTGTTGTACATTGTTATGAATGGGTTATATGCACTGAAGTGTTGTTCAGCCACTGAAATCTTTCATCGATAAATTGATGTGACTATTTTCAGTTTCATAAGGTCCTTTTACAGCATCGATAATGTAGATTTATATTTAGTTTAACAACAAAACATCAGTAAATAACGCTATTTCGCCTAGCCTGCTTTACTGAGCTAAAGTTGGTTTTATATTTACGTCACATTGGTTCATTTTTGAACAATGACAACCAGTGGCTCGTTCCCTATATTGTTTACCATGCTGCTCTGAATATTCGGTCAGAAATAGCATGTAATTATGGCTTAGTAATAAGTGTAATTCCTGCACGCCGCTGGCCAACCACTAGTTGCTTTAGCTCAACACATAAGAGGGTTCTGCTGTCATCTTTAAGGTGCACACGCTCGTGTTTCAAGACACGTGGCTTTGGACGACAGAGGAGGGATTGTGTTTCAGAGTTTTATGCTAACCGATTAGCATTGTGGCAGATTGCCTACTGCACCTTTAATATTTTGGTATTTTAAAAAAATTAGAGGTCTCAGTAAATGTGTTGTGTTTTATTTTTACATAAATAATATATTAAAATAAAAAAATATATTTGTTATCCTGAATGACGATAGATCATTATTTCCATTTATTTTTCAATATTGGATTTTAGTTTTGAAACATTAACATGCTTACATTGCATGTGCTTTGTATGTGAATAAAGCCAAGTTGTTTATTTGGTAATGTAGACAACAAATATAAGTAATATAAGTTAAACATCTTTCATTTTATGTGCTTTTGTGATTTTTATTAGTTCTTGAATTTGTAATATTTCTATAGGTTTATAGATGTTATATAAAGTATATTATAGAATATTTTAATTGTATTTTTTATTGTTGTTGGTGTTTACATTTCTAATCAAAGTTTTCCATTAAATATGTATTTGTAACTTTATTTTAACTTGTTTTTGTTTATTTTTTATTAAATGTTTTACTTTTAGCTATATTACAAACATGAACAGATTTTTTAAATAGCTTTAATTTTACTTGTTTGTAAAATAGTCTGTTGTTCGCTGCAGGTTTTGATCATTTGTGATTTTCTTCTCACTAGGTGGCAGTGTCTGATCAAACAAAGAGCAGACTGCATGAAGACCAAACTACACAACATCATTCCATTACCTCAGACCGAGTAAGTTGAAGCTTTCAGGTGTTACCAGAGAGGCACTGTAGAATTGCTTTGTAGGCAATAAGGTGATGTTATAAAACATGTTTTACAGTGGGGAACGTGAAGAGGTGGAGATGATCAACTCTGGTGTTCAGAAGCTAAGCAAAGACACTGAACCCATTACTTTAGCGAGCATCCAGTCTCCAGGTAAACATTTGCCTTCATTTGTTTTTATTAAAAGATGTTTGAGCAAATATTAAGCAGGTAATCTGGAAATAAAGTACTTCATATACACTACAGAAAATATTAATAGATCACTTAAAAATAATTAAACATGATTTTAATTTATTATGATATTTCCTCAAATTTAAATAAAAAATGTTTTCATTTGTTGTTGCCTAAAATAAAAAAGAGCTTTTGGACTTGTTTAATAAGTGTTGATGATTGAACATTTTATTTTAAAATGGGAAGAAATGGAATCAGTAGTTTACAGAATAAACAAAAATACACTTAATTATATGCAAATAAATGCTCTAAATGACAGTTAATTTACATAATATGATGATCTTAATAAATCTAATAATGAATATAATGTTTTAGTGTACAGCTATCATTCAGTTTAACAGATATAGAATATTTATGTAAAAATAAGACAGCATTTATCACTTATTAAACATAAAAGCATGGTATATTTTGTGTTATTCTATGCTACATGCCTACACCAATATCACCCTGTAGCTCAAGACTGTTTACTCACTGAAGCTAAGCAGAGTTCAGTCCTAATGGCCCAGTAAAGCAATAGGGACACTATGAGACGTTAAACTGAGGTCCTAAAAGTCCCATGACACTTCTCTTATAGGGGTTGTAACCCCAGTGTCCCAGCACTTAGTAATCATAGCCTCCCAATCATGTCCTTCCAATTGGCTCTATCTCTATCTCTCCACTCCACCTATAGCTGAAGTGTGGTGAGCGCAATGGCGCTGTTGGTGTGTGGAGAGACCCCCTCTCATGATTGTGATGGTTGTATGCCCATACATGATTAATGCGCTATATAAATACACATTCCTTAAATAAACAAAACTTTTTTATTTTAAAAGTAATTTACAGAATTTAAAAACAATTACATTTAATTATTCAATACTCTAAATACTCTAAAAAATACTCAAAAAATGACAATGTTAATTGAAATTGATGTTTATAATATAATAATGAATATAATAGATATAATAATAAAAAAAAATGTTCGGCCATCATTCAGCATAACAGACATATGTATGTAAAAATAAAACATCACTTATGTTTATTATTAGGCAACATTATACAAATCTAGCACTTAAGAAATCAAGCAAATGCAAACATTAATCTGACCAGCTGTCATTTTCTGGGAGAAAACCCCTCACTGAATGACAGTACCTACTACTGACTGTCTTCCTACAAAGACAGTCAGACAGTTGCAGCTCATCCAGAACGTTGCAGCCAGAATTCTAACCAGAACCAGAAAATCAGAGCACATCACACTTGTCCTCAGGTCTTTACACTGGCTGCCAGTTACATTCAGAATAGATTTTAAAGTATTATTACTGGTCTATAAATCACTAAATGGCCTAGGACCTAAATACATTACAGATATGCTCACTGAATACAAACCTAACAGATCACTCAGATCATTAGGATCATATAAACTAGAAGTTCCAAGAGTTCAGTCAAAGCAGGGTAAATCGGCTTTCAGCCACTATGCCCCTCGCTGCTGGAATCAGCTTCCAGAAATGATCAGATGTGCTCCAACATTAGGCACATTCAAATCAAGACTGAAAACACATCTGTTTAGCTGTGCCTTTACTGAATGAGCACTGTGCTGCGTCCGACAGATTGCACTATCATGTTTTTCTCTTCTTCTTCATTCTTTTATATCACATTTTACCTGTTTTTATGTTTTGTTTTTACGCATTTTTATTATTTGTTTTTATTTTTATTTTACTTGTTTCTTTAATTCTTGTTTATGTAAAGCACTTTGAATTGCCATTGTGTATGAAATGTGCTATATAAATAAACTTGCCTTGCCTTGCCTTACTAAGGAAGTGTCACCAGACTTTTATAAAATAAAACAAATATTACAATTCTCACATTTTTATTTATTCATTTTACAACAAATACCTGATAAATACAGAGAACATTTTCTAATGGTCTCTATTTTTACTATAGTAGTTGTTTAACTAGATGTAGCTTTGGCACTAGCAAAACATACATTATCCATCCTCAAAAACATTATAAAAAAATTAAAAAGTGAGTTTCATTCTATATTTTCAGTAGAAAAAGACGACACTGAGGTCATCCCAACCCCACTACCCAGCACCAACCCCTTTGAGACCAAATCTGATGAGGAGGCTGAAGAAGAGGAGGAAAACTCTCTACAGGACCAGGCTGAAGACGATGAAGCGTTTGTTGTGGCAGATCTGAGCGATCGACTGACGTTCCTGAAACAGCGCTCCAGACTCGGCATCGCCATCGATGAGGACGAGGCCGAAGTCTTCGAGCTGCAGCCGCTCATAGCTGATGAAGCTCTCAGGACATGTGAGTAGAAAACACTGCTGTTGTCTAACTATGAGCTTTCCTGTCATCGTACTGATAATCAGATACAAACATTACAATGGAATATAAAAAAAATTTATACTGTTGAAATGGTGGTCCTTGATAACTCATAAAATGCACATCAGTGGCTTCCAGCACTGTCAGAAATAAAGCAAAAACATTATTGACGTTATCTTTCACGTATGAGCGGGTGCAGCCATTGGAATCACTTTGTCTTGAGATTTCCAGTTTCATTCACGTCCATTGACTTGTAGACGTTAAAAACAGCTCGTTATGCTGCTTGATGTTGCAAACTGATATTATCTCATTATATTATTCAAGCCTTCAAAAATGGTGCACTTTTTATCAAATCACTTCTATTGTCACATCAGCAGCAGCACGTATGCTATGATGAGTGAAAAGCTTAGGTGCTGGCTCCAGACAGTACAAAATACAACGACATGCAACAGCATACTCCCACAAAAAACAGGACAATGTAAAATCGGTCATGTTGACAGCAATACGTACAATGAATAAGTGTACACATAGTTGTAGGCAATATTGTAAGTATGGATTGGTTCAAGTGCAGTGCATGCTACATCTTGATGGTGTGCAGTGAGGGTATGGAAGAGTTTGTGTGCGGTGTGTTAAGTGTTCATCAGCCTGATAGTCTGAGGGAAGAAACTTTCCCTCAGTCAGCTGGTGCGTGACCAGATGCTGCGGAACAGTCTGCCTGAGGGCAGCAGAGAGAAAAGTCTATGGCTTGGGTGGCTGGAGTTGCTGATGACCCCAAAAAATACTGTTTTAGATTTCATCTCTTATATATTTATTGCAGTTGATTGTATTTTTATTGTTCTATTTTTATTATTATTATTATAGAAAAAGTGATAGTTATAAAATGCTTTAAGTATGATCATGATTGATGGTTTTGCCATGAAATGGTCAGAGAAGCTGAAATGGCAGTAAATTCAAAACTCTCTATATTATATTCTTTTTATGTATAGTCATGAACACACGTTTGCAGAGCAAGTAGTCTGACCATTTTTCTGCTGTTTTATTTTCCTATTTATTTCTAAAGTTCTGAAATAATCGTAAAAACAAAGTCAATAGGCATACCTGTCAACACTGGAATGCGAAAACAAGGGATATGCCCACCATAATAAGGGATACCCCCCAAAAAAATCCCCAAATTAGTATCATTAATATGTTTTAATATTAATATTTGCTAAATATATATATATATATATATATATATATATATATATATATATATATATATATATATATATATATATATATAGTATACATTAGCAGCAAATAAATTAACAAACAGTTCAGCTTATTAAAATAATAGCTATTAAAAAGAAATAGAATTAAGTTATTAAGTCTTTTCTGCACTGTATAACCTACACATTCTGAATAAAGAGCAGCGAATGAATCTCATTTATTTTTATTTTTCATTTGATTACATTAAATAACATTTAAAAATGCACACATCTAACATTATGCATGATGCAAGCATTTGATTGCTTTCCTAACTCATTTAAGACAAAATTAGTTGTGTTTGGAAAAAAAACCCTCCAAGTTCAACATCTTTAGATGTTATTATAAATAATTATGTGTATATGTCTGTTCAAACATGTACCCAAAACCCAGACTTTCGCTCTGCTTCAAATCGCGTGTACATAATCTAGCATCTATTCATCCCTATGGAGTGCGTCAGCTGACACTCATGCACCGCTATATGATGGTTTTGAGAGTGCATATGAGGGGCAACAGCACCTGTCATGTAAAGCAAAGGAATCCTGCCGTTTTTATATTTCTTTCAAAGTGTTTTCTTGCCTAAATAAAATGAAAGCATTGACAGACTCACATTTAAGAGCAACCTGGTGGTTCGGCGGTATGGGTTGCATATAAGGAGGATTGACTCTTTTTTGCCACCTTCATAGAAAGATTGAAAATACAGAAGAAATGCGGGAAAACACCTTTACGGGATGATAGTAAAGGTGTAAACTAGATAGAACTGTAAAATACAGGAGAATCACAGGAAAAACGGGAAAGTTGACAGGTATGTCAATAGGTGCAGTATGTAGGATTGACAACTAGTGGTTGAGCAAGGTATTGCAAAACATTGGAGAGGGTTTTTTTTTTCACCCAGCCCCTCCTCCTACAACTCAAAGCAGGTTGCCAGATTTACAACACAAACAGGAGTGAGCATGCCTGATGATTGAGCCTCACCATGCAATCTGCTCAGCTCCCCCTTCTGGAGTTTTGTTTCTCTGAATCTGTGTTTTATTTTGGAGGCTGCTGCTGACATTTTTGGATGCGCCCACACTTACTGAGACTGACTGAAATGAAATACGATATGTTTTCCACCAAGGCAACCTGAAGTGCTGAAATATAATTCTGGCTATAGGTGAAGTTACTCAGACCTAAACAAAGACCACCAAATCTTTAATCAAAGTCTGACCATTTACTTTTGCGTTTGGAGCGGCGGTTCCTCTCTGATGATGTCATTTTGACAGCTTCAGTCACCATTAACCACGCCCTTCTTACCATTAGTTTGCTATTAGTAAATGATGTGCACAAAGAAAGCCCCACCTCATACTCCCATCAGTATACTGAAATAAAAGTCTTAGCACTTTCCGGTTCATGCAGACTTTAAATAAAAAAAAAAATATATATATATATATATTAAACTTGATCTGTAACCGTATAAATCCTCTTCATTTCTGTCTTTCAGTGGCGACATTGAGGCAACTCCTGATCAACCAGTTTTCCGGTCAGGAGGACACAGACAGAGAGAACAAGAGTGAAGATCAACAGGAGCATATAGAGAGGACGTGCCCTCAGCAGGGCTCAGACGACAGCGCTGCCATCCAGTCTCCGCTTGAGAACGGCTCAGACAGAGGAGAGAATCCACAGGAACTACCATCCGGGGACACCGGCTTCTTTGAGACGTCTGAAGATTGTGGTGCGTGTTTGGCCTGTTTCTTTAAAAAGACTTTCCTTTATTCTACAATAATGCCACCCCGACCCTCTAATACCCTGTTTGTTACATTACTGTTTGACCAGTTAAGAAGTGGATCATTTAGTAACATGAATAGAATGGCTGCGTCTGTAGTATGTCTAAATTCATAGTACTTGAAAAACATTAGGCAAGATGACCAACGACTTCCGGTAAGGTTTTGTAGTGTGCATGTACTGGATTCTACAGTATAATATCCCATAATGCCATGTGAGATTCGTGAATGGGAGTCAAATGACCCAACTATTGTGTAGTAAATTCAAATGTAGTACCTACTTGAGCGATTTCAAACACAGCCAATGACTGCAGAATACAATAAGGCACATGACATTAGCATGTATTTACGGTCTTGGACAACCATCAAGTATAAAGTATAATGGTCATGTTAAAAAAAAAAAGATTTTGAGAAAGATGTGTATACATGTGGTAAACCATATTATAACATGGCTCTCTGAAAAACTTCATTCTGATTGGTCAATTGTGACATTACAAGGTATGCTATTCCTCGATTACAACTAATTACACGGGCTCTTCCGGGGACTTTAAATGGTTCAGTGGTTGCCCCTTTCTGATTCCTTAGTTTTTTGCATGTTTGCCACACTTTACTGTTTCAGAGCATCAAACAAATTGAAATACTAGTTAAAGATAACACAAGTAATCCCATCATGAATATTTCGAATTAAGGTTTTTATTATTATAAAAAATCAGAAACTACATAACCCTGTATGAACAATAATGTTTGCTTCTCTTGAAAACTGACGTCTGGTTTATGTAAACCTTAACTTCCGGTTTATCTTGGTGGATAGTTTAAGCAGAGGTTTTCTTACTATAGGGAGGTGAAAATATCTGCATCACCAACAACACTACCACATGCTCAGGCATTGTTGTGTGTTGGTTTTGAATTGCCTTTAATCTACACTCCTCTAAACATGTACTGTACGCACAAGACAGGCATTTTTATAGACTCTTGTTTTGGGGTGTTTACACTCGCTACGCTTCCAGCCACCTTTTTTTTGCGGATTTTGGATATGCACATAAAACAACAGTTGATAGAAAAATGCCAAGATGTGCATGTAAAACATCTGAAATGTTGTTTCGGTAATTCTAAAATGCCTTAATCATTTCAGTATTGGTGTTATTATATTATTAATGACTTCCAGAATAGTCAAGAGTGTCTGAGCTTCAAACGCCAACACGTGTACATTGCACAACAGTCATTTATTAAATAAAGAAAAGACTGTTGCAGCTTCTCCTACTACAGCAAATTGTGGTTTTACATTTAATATTTGGGGACAGTTTATCAGCAAGTGACCATTTTATTCTCTTTGACTTCTTGGAAGGAAACTAATTTATTTGCACGTCTTTTATGCGATATTCCAGTTTTGCGCATTAATTTAATTAGCATCTTTGGATGATAACAGCTACAGACACAATAGCGACAGCATTTTCCTGAAACTTTAAGATGCATTTTCTGTAAAAAAAAATAAAAATCACATGGTTGTTGTGCAACCAAACAGGCAAAATGAATAAAAAGTTCAGTTTTTGGCTGAAAAATTGTCTAAACGGCCCGTAGGCTGGATAGTGATTTTAGACATGGTATAACCCTTAGAGGACAATTTCCTTACTGTGGGCAAGTGAAAATGTCTGTATTCCCAACGCTACCTCACGGCAAGTTTTTGATTTTTGGGCTAATTCGCATACATTTTTGCAATCTTATTTGTTCAATTGGCTCATCCACTTATGATGATTGCGTTTAGGGGTGGGGTTTGGTGCCACACCTTCTATTAAAAATCTTACTGATCGAAAGAACTAAACTGACAAAAGGTAAAATAGTTACGTTTCCTCATAAAATTAGGCTGATATTCCCAAAGACTATAGAATACAAAAGATGTATCACTTGTATAATTTTTAATGGGGAAAAGTGTAATGATCAATGTGGCAAATGAAGCCCCACCTGCTAGTACAGGAGCCAATTGTTGATTTCTATAGACTGATTTTGAGGGGCTTGAACCAGACGTAAGTTTCTACAGATTGTGTGTGATTCAAATATTTAGAAATGAAACTGAAGAGACGGTCGGTGTCGCTGTTTTTGTGTCAGTGTCTGCAGGCAGTTATATGGTGCTGGAGGTGTTTGCGGGCTCAGGAGAGAGCAGCACAGATGACGATGCGCAGGGCTGCAGTGTGGAGCCTGTGGCTGGTGGAGATTCAGGCATCGACTTGAAGAAGCTCCTGTCTTCATCTTCTCAAAGCACTGGAGGACCCAACATCAACAGACAGATCATGACACACTTACGTCTACTACAGGGCAACCTGCAGCAGCTGAAGGTGACGCTTCACCACCAACACAACTCACAAAATATTTTTATGCAGTGACCAAGAAGTATTCAGGCACTTACAATGTATCAGGGTTCATACACATTTGTTCTTCTGAAGTACATTTCCATGACCTAATGATTCATGTAATGTCTTCACACACGTGGTAAATAATAAGAAAAACAATGCAGCTTCAAATTCAATACAGCATATTATAAAAAAAATTCTAAAACTTGTTTTTTTCAACTTCAGAAGAAATAAGGCAAAATTAAAAAGTTTTTCCATAAAACAAGTCAAATTATCTGCCAGTGTAATAAATTAATCTTTTTTATGAAGATTTCACTAAAAACAACACAAAAATTCTAAATTCTAAGTAAGAAATTTTTTTCCCTTTTGCTCAAATCACATACAGTTGAATTATTAGCCCCCCCTTTAATTTTTTTTATTTATATATTTCCCAAATTATGTTTAACAGAGCAAGGACATTTTCACAGTATGTCTGATAATATATACTTTTTTTGTCTAGAGAAAGTCGTAAATGCAATAATTAAATACAATTCTTTAGCTCTTGGTCAACTATAATCCAGACTCAAAATGCTGAAAGGATATATTGTGCAGCCCTAATATATATACAGCTTGAGAGCCACGTATTTTTGGACAAAGCATGATAGATAGGTTCCGTACCACTGTGCTAGATCTTTTATGTTTCAGTTAACAGATGTGCTGGTATTAGCTAATAATCACATGTTCTTGTTTTTTCTCCAGGAGACCGAAATCAAGTATAACCAGCTACGCCAAAGGCTATCAGAGGAAACAGCTACTGACACAGAGGAAAACAAAGGTAGAGCAGCTTTTGTTCTGCCATGAAACACCAAAACTACAACAGAGATTTAACAGCCCAGCAAACAATTGTTTAATAGACCGCTAATAGACATCTAAATGTAGACAGCTTGGCTAAAACAAGGCTAAACTTGGGCTGTCAGTGAAAATCTAATAGACCAAAACTAGACTAGTCGTCAAATAGACAGATTAAACAGACTTTATATGTGTAGTCTTTCATTTCTGTTTATTTGATGACTAGTCTAGTTTTGACTTATTCTAAGACGTCTATTAGATTTTTATTGACAGCCTTGTTTTACCCAGGCTGTCTACGCTTAGACGTCTATTAAAAACAAAAAATACTTGCTGGGAGCAATCATCGCTAACTGTGTTCTTGCCTCCGTAGGTGCATAAAAGCCTGTACCAATACACACCACATTGACTAGCAGTGAGAGAAGATATCTCTTTATCTGTGTCAATATATCCATATTATTGTTTTGATTGGTATAAACAATCCATATTAATATATTTCTTTTTAATAGTATCAAGTTTAACTCATTATTATTTGTTTGTTGTGTTTTTATCTCTTTTTTCTCATTATCACAGATTATTTTATGAACATTATTATTAGTAGTAGTACCTGGCCACTGTTAATTCTTCCTTAATATTCCTGCAGGCTACCTTTATTATACAACATAACAGACATGCTTGTGTAAACACTGTTATTTTTATCAATTAACAAAACATCCCATGCAATGGAACTCGTGTTTAATTTGTGTAGTATTATTTGCGTAGAGCAGCAGAGTCGAGAAATGATTGCAGACGTGCAACACATTAAGGGCATTTAAACAGAATAGACTTATAATAATATTGTTATTACACTTCATGATTATAATACATTTACATGTAGTCCCTCACTAAATATTTAGCATAGTTTCTGACTTGTGCAAAATAGGTTTGTTGCATGTATCATTTAGATTATGAAGAATGTAGGTCCTACTTTTGCTTTAATGAATACTGTGTTTAATAAAATACTGTGTGTTTACTGCTTCTAATCTAGGATTGCCTCTTATGCCGAATAAGCAGAAAAAATAAGTTAACTCATGAAAACAGATTTTGTCATGTCGATATAAAGAGAAAACAACTTTTATGATGTTAGGGTTAGAAAATTTAAGATGCGGTCACAGTGGGCTTTTCCTCCCATAGACTTCCATTCATACACACGCGAATGTAGTGTAATGTTCGTGACTGGTTTTACCACCTTGACTTCCATTACAATAACATTTTTTGATTGCAAAGCTATGACAGCAAATAATCATCCATTCTTGATTGTTGCTGGTTTTCCCTATTGGGAAGAGGTCAAATTAGCAATTTTCACAGTTGATCATTAGTTGATATGTCTAAGAAAAACTAAATAAGCAGCTCAGCTGTCACAACATGGTAAACTTATTAAGTGTATTTATGCACACACACTATAATCTGCCCTTTTACTCCACAGAACTCCATATAAAATTTCAGAAACTTTTTTGCACAACAAGAGTCAATGCTGCCAACTGATGATCAACAGTAAAAAAAATACTCAATTTACCTCTTACCAACAGGGAAAACCACCTACAATCAAGAATGCATGATTATATGCTGTTGTGGCTTTGGAATTCAATAGGCCACAAACATAACAAACGGTACACAAGGTTTAACATACAAAAAAAAAAAGAAAACAAAGCTTTACAATCACTTGAGGGTGTTTTAAATTGAGTAAATGCAGGGTTTCTGCAGATATCATAATGTCAAATTTAAGACTTTTTAAGACCATTAGGTATTAAATTTAAGACCTATATCACAACGTCATTTCCCAGAGATTTTGCTGTGTAAAAATGTGCTGGATAAGTTGGTGGTTCATTCTGCTGTGGTGACCCCGGATAAATAAAGGGACTACGGCGAAAAGAAAATGAATGAATGAATCACAACATCAAAAAAAAAAAAAAAAGCGCATACACATAAAGAGAAAATGCAAAAATCAAATTAGTGATTAGAAAAATTAATTCAAATTGAACAGTACTGGAGACAGGTTAGAACATCTTAAGGCTTATTTATACTTTCGCCTGAAGCTGCATCAGCTCTTTAAAATGACAGGGGCGGTAAAAAGAAAGCCACCGTAAAGTCAGACGGATAAACAGAAGTGAAAATTTCCAGAACTACATCATATTAATATCCTTCAATATTTTTTAACTGATTATTTTTTACAATTTTTTATAATGACTTAAAAGATTTTTATAACATTCAAGATTTTTTTAATAAAACTTTGATGCATCACTTGCTTTTGTTCATATCTCAGACAGTTTTACCTATTAATATTAAATATTAATGGCAACAGAACATGGGTTGCTCTACAATTATATTTTTTATTATGGCAAGAATAAAAGCAAAAAAAAGTACTCTTACTAAAAAATACTGATGTTTTTTTATTTTGCTCACTCAACTATTCACACATTACTGGCTGGTTAGTTTCTGCCCTCTAATTATAAGCTAAAAAGGCAATGGACATCGGAAAAATAAAACCTGTGCAAAAATATTTAAGACCTAGAACAGCGAATTTAAGACTTTTTAAAACCCAGATATGTCATTATCATTGTAAAGGCTTGGCTTGCCAGAGCCTTGAATTTTCTAACTTTCTGTTCTTTTCTTTATTTCAGATAAAAGTTAGTGAAGCGAAGCTGTCCTTCTGTTTATTGAGATTGGAGGACACACAGAGACACTCAGCTTCTCCTCCAACTGCAGACAGACAGACTGAGACTGAAAGACCTGGAGATCTAGAGTTTGTTCGCTCCAAACATCTGTCCATCTGCACACCAGCATAGAGATAAGCGCATATCATGCTGCTCACAGAAACAAGTTTCATCGCCTCTCACTTCACATTCAGAGGATAAAGAAGAAAAAAATAGTGCTGTCCTGATGAACCAGGCTGAATGGAGAAGAAAAGCACAGCATTTGAGGGCAAACTTGAGCATTGATCTGTAAAACTCCCCAAGTTGAATGATTGTTTTTCCTGAAGTTTGATTGGGTGGCATTAATCATTATTAGCCAATGAAAGTCCAGCATGAGTGGTTGGTAAGGTAGTGCCACAGATCTCACAAGCAGTTAGTTCACATAAACTGAATGCCAGACTAGTGTTAGGCATGCGGTGTATGTGACGGTGCCTGATTTGACAGGAGCGGCGAGTGGTGTTAAAAGTCCTGTAATGCTAGAACAGGTGATTAAATGCATGTGGAGAATACTAACGGCGAATGAAACTAGCGCGAGGATGATTGTGGTGGTGTCTCTCCTCATTCCTCCTCTCTTAATAAACCACATGCTATTTAATGAAGCTACTGAAAGCGTTTTCTCGGGCTTGTGGCCATGGGAAAAAGCAGACCTTTTGTAATGTCGTCGGGTTGGGGCTGATGTGACACTTTCAGCTCTGCCCGTCTTTCAGATTTACTTGGTTTTTAAGAATGAAGTTAAATAGAAAGAAGCTTCAGTGCAGGAACTTGATGAAGACCCTTAACGGTCAATTTTAAATGTAATGTTTTGTACAATTATGACCAACACTGCATCTCTTACAGAGACTCAATTTATTATTTTGTTTTCTTCTTTTGCATCTAAAGCGTTCAGTCATGTATTATTTTAACAGAAACTACTAAAAAAAAGAAAGGAGAAATAAAAGACTGCAAGGTATCCTTTAATATTAATGTAATCTGTATTTTTATTCTGTCTAGACGTTTGAGGTATTTTATTATATTATTGAACATTAATATGGTCTTGGCTTTCTGTTGAGTACATGAAATAGCTCTAATAGACAAGATTCTATTCAATTTGACTGAACTGATGGATTGTTCAAAATGGAAAGAAGATATTGCACATTGTGTCTACATTTTATCACATTTACCTTTTGCGGAGAGTGGGAAGGATGTTTTGGATTTTTGACCAAAAAGGAAATTACACAAACATCTGTAGCAAAAATGTATTCAATAAACTGGAAACACAAACAGTGCGTTTCATTTTTTTTCATCTCACAAGAACACTAACCTACCTTAAATAGTCCTGGTTTTTAATTGAGGCGAGTTGAAAAGTCTCAATATGAGAAAGACAGTGCATGCTGTTTAAGTCCCCCCTACTGGCGATGTAGACTTCATTTCTCTCCGTTAGTGAGGTCTTTTGGCTTCTTTGTGAATTTCCCATCATCTCTCCTCTTCCTCTTTCCTTTAGTGTTTGCCTCTTCTTCTCTGAACTGATGCCTGAGGAGAAAAAAAAAGGGTCTACATGGGCATCAAATTGATGGTGTTAACTGAATCAGTTGACATACATTAGCCTGTGCATATTGATAAATGCATTAAACTGCTAGCTGGATATTTTCATGTGGCTGCTTAATGAACAACAAGCCTTAAATTTATAAAAATGTCATTCAAGACTATTAAATGTTAAATTGTAATGAATTTATAATGTGCATACAAAGAAAGCACGTGTGCAGAATGTTTCCAAATTAAAACCAGTATTTCCATTTTCAAACAAATAACATGGTTTAAAAAAACATTTCAACTAAACTTTATCTATCAAATTATTTATCGTCCACATATAGAAAGAAATGCTTAACTTGCACACATAGCCTTTATGTATGTTACATTTATTCAGATTTATATTTACAAACAATGAATAGGAATGTTTAGAAAACAAACACATATTTGAATAGGATTATAACGTTTAGTACACAAGATTTTGCTATCGGATTTAATCCATTTCACAAACTGGTGCATGTAAACACAGCCAATGAAAACTACATCAGGGTATCCAGTCCTGCTCCTGGGATCTGTTCTTCATACTTGGATCTTTTAATCTTGATAGCTGATCTTTGGCTAAATTAGTTCTTCAAACAAGTTTGTGAATCAGATTAAAATGTCTGGATGAACTGATCTGAGATTGCTGCGTGTGTTGTAAAGGACTGATCTATCAATCTTCGGCAGAGCAGTGTAATGACATCATTGATTAATATTCAATTATCCATGTTAGCAAAATTACATAAAATTGGTAGTAAATTAATTTTATGTAATGCACAATAACTTTACACCTTTGTTGTGAGCTGCAGGCTTTACACTTTCACATGTCAAGTAACTCATAGTAATTTATTTAGTTTTACATTTAGAGCAGATTTTTTATTATAGTAGCCTAGCTATTCAAGTTTCTTAATATATGGTTGCCCCCGTGACAAACGAGATATTGAATGAGAGTATGAACTGCTGGAAGAGTGTTGTTTTAATGGATTTTAAATTTAGTGATTTGTGTGTGTGTGTGGTCCTTCACTGACTTGGTAGGTGCAGAGAAACAGCTGTGTGTGTATAAACTATTCTGTCCAAATGCGGCGAAAAATCCTACACGACGCTAGTAGTTTGATTGCGGTGTTTACATGTTTGTAAAGCACTTCAGTAATGCGACTAAACAGAAATCGAATTAAGACATGTAGAGTATGATGATTTTAGTTCCATTAAGGCCTTAATCAAATATCACTGTTTACATGGTAGACTCTTAATCAGAGTATTGTCTTTATCGTATTAAAATCAGATTATTGGTGTCCATATAAACCTCCTCAATGTTTACCACCAAAATGTTTCAATTAAACTCTGTTGAAAAGAGGCCTTCAGGATCAGGTCTACACACCCCCAGAACTAATAGATAAAGCTGCTCTAGAGCTCACCGAGACTGCCAGCGCCTGCCGCTGTTCCACACTCGTCCAAAAGATGGCAGCCAGTTGGCATCAGTATGCAAGCTATGGTCGAAGTTTGCACCCACACGATTAGGCGGAAGCTTCTTTAGTTTCTCCTGCTCCTCTGTGAATCCAGAGCATTTGTAACACTCAGTTATATACAGAACACTTGCAAGAAAACAAAATACATGAACAAAAATTGCACTAAAGAGCTAGCGGTCACCCTCATGTCATTCCTATCCCGAGACATTCATTCATCTTTGGAATAAAAGTTTATATATTTTAGATGCAATCCAAGAGCTCTCTGATCCTCCATATACAGCATTGCTTAAAACTGTATGGATTAAGTAGCTAGTAGTGTATACTCCACATTATTCAATGATCAGAAAGACACTATTGAAATAACTGTTTTCTTCTACATCTGAAAAGGGTTTATTATGGGCAATTTGATACCTGTGTGTAGTGCTTCTGATTTTAACTGTTACCCATAGTAAATATATAATATTAAATAGTGACCCATAGTAAACGCAAACCCTTAGCTGTCATAGAGGGTAAGACAAAAGTTAAAGCAGCTGTTGTTTTTTTGCTTCGTATGATTACAGTTGAACCACTGGAAGCTATGGAAGATTTAATCCAAATAATCTTCATTTGTGTCCTGAAGATGAAGGTCTCAGGGAATGGAAACAGCATGATCCTAATTAATTTGGGTGAAGAAACCTTTTTATTTGATTTGTTTACTTGTTAGCCAGCTAACAATGAAAAACCCTTGTTTATGTGTTAGATTCTTAAGGGTGTTGTCTTACAGCAATTGTGTTAATACCAGAATATTGTCATGCACTTTAACATACTGATTGATAGAGAATGGTTTGATGGTGAGGCTGAAACACATACTGTGTTTGAGAAACTCCTGCACTGAGGGCTTCATCTCCTGCTGTCCTTCTGAAGCTTCATCACCAGGGTCATCCAGCAGCCACGGCGGTACTGCTCCTACAGTTCAACACAACCACCTCTCCAAGTTAATTCAGCTTATTTCTACAGTGTTTTAACTAAAGCCATGTTTCTATCCATTTATGATTACAGACATTTTGGAATGCTGCATAAAAAAAGCTTTATGAAAACGGCAAGATGCGCGTAAATTTTGAAAATGTGCATAAAGAAACATGGGCACAATAGAGTAGGATACACTTTATCTGTGTTTATTCCTGTCATTTTTCTCATTTTTTAATACAATATCCTAGGCTGCAACATGTGATGCGTCAGCCATTTGCTATTAAAGGAAGGTGCAGCAGAGACTATTATGTATGGGACTTTGTCAGTAACTGTTACAGTTCACATGGACCAGTTTCTTCTTCCTCCGGATCAAAATTGTTGCCTTGTTTTCTGTAGCTTGCACATTATGTATATAATTGTGTGTTGTAACTTCCAATCACTTATATATTTTAGATCATTTGGCTCTCACTCTGTGCTACTTCATAGCCGTTTCTCTCTGTCTCACACTAAACCCAGTCAACCAATCACAATAGACTGGGTCATCGCAGATTAGCCTCACACAAAGGAGAGGTTTGGGTACAAATAAATCGCAGAAGAATTCATATGGGAGTCGTTGGGATAATTAAATAAAAATAAATGCATATTATAAGACAAAAAAAAGTGTTTTTGACCATGCATGCATATCAGCCTGTTTTGGAGACCCCCAAAACCAAAATATGATCTTTGCATAATAGGGGCTCTTTAAGTAAATCCGTCATCTTAGTGGTTCCGCATTATTACCTCCAAGAACAATCTTGAGCAAAAGAGCTCCTAAAGAACAATCTTACGCCTCCAAAAGCCACTGCACATTCACTATTTTGCTCCTTAGTTATCTGAGGTGCAAGTAATTAATTATAGTAAAAAAGGCCCACAGTGACTTCTCCTAATGCCGTAAATGGTGACAGTTTATCAATAAGTGACAATTTTATTCTCTTAGTCTGGTGCTTAGCAAATATTTTATGCACTATTCACGTTATGAATATATAAATATAATTTGGATAGAAACAGTTAATGTCAATAATGTCAAATCTACTTTACATAAATGAACAGAAAAAGAACAAAAGCCATAACAATATTTCAGATTATGGACCATACTCTGCATGAGGCAGGAAGCGGAGTACATGCACTTTACCTCCTTAAAGATTAAAAGCAGAATTTTTTCATTTACCTGTATGAACATTTCCACTGCTGGAAGAGTCCTGCAAACAGACACCAAACAAAGATGATGCTTATCTTTGTTTATGTATCTACTCAATAGCTGTTGCCTGTATAAAGTGTTAAACTGATCACCTGGTAGCCAACGAAAGTTAAGCCGAGTCCTGGTTTCCTCCACTGACTGTGCAGATCCTCATGGCTCGGTCCGGCCTGTGCCTCTGGTTCATAAGAGCCTCTGTGGGAACTTCTTACCAAACATCAAAACTCATACATTAGACATTACAAGCCCTATGAAAAAAAATTTACAACACCAGCATTTAATCACAAAGTATTTCTGCTCATCAGTACTGGAAAAGTAAACATTAGTGCCAGCCAGAAGTTGACATATGCATATCTATAAATGTATCACTCCGAAAACAATAACTATGAAGAAAACAGAAATTGAAACAAAAATAGAGACATTTAGACATTTGGTTGGTACCCTTTTGTTAACAACAAGTAGGGGGATGCACAAATCATTAAATAAAAATGATAGACTGATCCATTCTGCAAAGTCTAACAAATATCAAATACAGAAATCTACTGAACATGCCAGAGATTCTAAATCATTCAAGTCTTATATGGAAAATGTATTATGTCTTTCATTGATTCTAAGTTTTTTTTTATATATATATATATATATATATATATATATATATATATATATATATATATATATATATATATATATATATATATATATATATATATATATATATTTATCACACAAGTCTCTCTGCCAACTAGGTCTGAAATGACAATGAAAAATACAGTAAAGCAATGGTTCTCAAACTTTTTTTTATCAAGTACCACCTGAGAAAAAATTGTCTCTCCAAGTACCACCATAATGACCAGTATTAAATTACGTAGTGTAGCAGGCCCAGTAAAGCAGCAACAGCTCTGCACAGTTTAAAAACGTGGCAGATTAACTACTATTATTAAGAATATATATTATTATAAGTCACTTTAAACATTATAAATAGTTTGAACATTAACATTGTACTGTGCTTATATGTAAAAAGACAAACAAACAAAATCAAACGTTAATTTTTAAATTAAAAATTGCTTTTATAAATTCATTAAAAATGGTAGGCTACTATACCATATACTATACCTATTAATGGTATAGCGTTGACTGAGATCTGTTCAAAAACGTTAGGTGAAACGCCAGTGTGGATGTGGATCATTCTTGTTCTAAAATACGGTTTTAAAACTAAAACATATTTGTATAAACGGGGCCTAAAATAGCAGTTATTCTGTGATTGACAGCCTGGGTTAGAGATACGCAATAGATTTTAACCTAAACACACTGAAATAAATCGTCACCTTAGAATTATAAGGTTCTATCTGACATTTTTGTCAAAATTGAGTTTATTGACATTCTTATAAAATGACAACTTATTTACATTATGGGATGGGTTTTTTTAAGTTTACATTTTAAGACTTTTTATTTAAAAAACTCATCATCTCAAAATCATTTAGAATGCAGATAGAACCCTGTAATTCCAAGGTGACGAAGTGTCTGCAGCAACTACCAGTTCACACACAATTTAATATTTTGAAATATTATAACAATTTCACTAGTCTTCAGAGTCACACAATCCTTCATAAATCATTCTTACATTCTGATCCAATGCTTAAAGTATTTTTTTTCCACAAACTTACCATTTATCAATTTCACAAACTGTTAAAATTTCATCTGAAGAATTTGGTAATATAAAAAAATGCCATTGCTGTTACTTTTGATGATTTTAAATGATTACTGTTGTATAAGAAGCATTCATTTGTTTAATTGTATATACATATTCTTTAAACTTCCTAAACTGTCTGCAGACTTGCTATAAATGTTGGAGAATGTTTAAAATTATAGGAGTATTGGTGCATCCCTAAACTCAGGATAGCATTGATAATTCTAACATAGATTTTACCTGGATGTGTGTGCATTGCTGTAGTGCTCCAGTTCAGCAGGTTGCTCCAGTTCTGGATCAGGCTAAGTTTGATTCAGGAAAAGTCAACAGTAATGGTCCATTTGTCTTTTTAAGAATTACTCTATCAAACATGCACTCTTTTTTTAAAAATAGCAGAGCCTAAAAATAAACATTTCTCCATCAAAATAAACCAAAAGAGAAGATTAGTGAGATGTGGATACGCTTGGAGCATCGCAGGAAAACAAACCTCTGATAGTGATTGGAGGAGCTCCAGCCTGTGCTGCTCCTGAGAGCGAATCACCACAGCCTGCTAAAGATCAAGAAGAGTACAAACTTTTACTTATACATTAACCTTTACTGTTCACAATGTGCACAACAACAGCTCTCTTTGTTTCAGCAGCACATTATTCTGGGTTAATATGCTTCAAATTACATCAATGCTTTTCTTAAGCAATGGCAAAAATGCTCAAATGGACCATGCAACTTTTACTGCAGAAAATTCAAACATATTTTCATTCTTGTTGAGTAAATTTTACTAAAGAAAATGCTTTTACAGTGAGTATTGGTTAAATGAATAATGAGCTGATTTATTACAGTACGGAAGGGTTTTTTTTTCGACTGTGGACAGAAAAAAACATAGTTTTTTTTTTTTTTTTTAATGATCAATCATTGGTAAATGTAAATACAAATTAAGACTTTAAATTTAATTTAAAATATGAAATTAAAGGAACAGTTCACACAATGATCAGAATAATTTGAACACAAAGGATATTATGAACAACTTTGGTAAATGACAGCCATTGGGCTAAATCATATACCCAGCGCAATAAGGCGCAAGACGCGTTTCTATGACTTGTTGCTATTTTTAGACCATAATTTTCCCGTTTTCCCACACGTTGTTTAAATTGCAAATCCATTTGCACCACTTTGTGGACTAATGGGATAAGAGGCGTGTTAAGGCGCATTGCTGGCACCTTAAAATAGCAAAAGTCGATTCAAACACGCCCTTAATGCTTTTGCGCCCTGCGCTTTGTGCCTAGGTCGTTAAATAGAGCTTATTGACTCTTTTTATTTACTACTGTGAAAGTTAATGGCTACCGGTTTCAGATAAAGACAAATACGAAAGATTGGAAGGTGAGTAACTCAAGTACTCACTTTAGAGTGAGAAAACTGAATGAATTTTCAATTTAGGGTGAAATATCTTGTTAACAATAATGTAAAGCTAAACATTGATTAGAAGAGCAGTGTGGAAACGTTTGAAAAATCTTTACCTGTTTAATAAAAACATCCTCTTTTTCCTCAAACTGTTTAAGAGCTTTGGAAACCTCAGACTTGAATCTATAAAAAAAGAATGCCCCATTAATTTAGATTTTACAACATAATTTACAATATCAATTTATGAAAGCATTGTTTTCAAACACAAACTACCTCTCAGTGTCCTCTTGTGTTATGATAAACTTGTCTCGTAGTTTGGGATCTGCTTTATTGTCCCACCAGAACTTGTGTGTGTTTTTGCGGTGCTCTGGGCTGGAATGAGAAGCGCTTGGTGAAATCTCTGCAGAGTCTGTATGTGTTTTTTCAGTATTTTCAGGCATGATCTTACGTGCTCATGTGTTCTAGCAGTCCTCCATAAAGCACAGTGATGTTACTGTCAGTCACGTGTTTCTGAACCTCCAGCGTGCAGCAGTAACACCAGAACTTCACGTCATGATGAGGACCGTACTTCTCCACCTGAGGACTTTTAATAGTCCGCCTTGCTTCTTTGACCTGGAACAACATCAGATAGTGTTGAATACATTTTGGGGGTAAAAAAAAAAACATGAGAGATCACATTAAAATTACTGTCGGCTCTCTAGATTTAAATGAATAGGTATGTCATATGTGTTTTGAGTAAAGTGTTAACTTGTGTTAGATTTAATATATATATATGACAACATGTATTCAAAATGTCAAATAAGAATAGTATCATTTAGATCATTTTAATTATAGACATAATTTTGTATTAAACAAAAATGAAATTATTCAGTAATAGGTTTCAGTAACCAATATTAGGTATGTGTTTTAGACAAAACTCTAGAAAAGTATTTGTAACTGACATTTAATAGAAATGTTATCATGCCTTTATAGAATTCATATCTAATAAATTTAAAGAAGTGATAATGAAGAACAGTTGCTGTTATTTAGAGCCGTTTATTAATAAAATAACAAGAGTTACTTTGTTTTCTGAGGTGCTATTCATTATTACATGATACAACTAATGTCACTTTATTACAAAAAAAAAAAAAAGAGTTTTTTTTATAATTAATAAAGTCTGAAACTATGGAATTTTATATTGACCTATCGTCATATTAGACAGTGGCTCCAAATAGATTCATTAGTTAATTTGTCCAATTTATAGTTAATGTGTCTTTTGCAAAGGGAAAAGGTCCGTGTACGTTTTGTTCATTTGTTTTCCATTTTCAAACGGAATAAAGGAAATGGAGAAAACGGCCTCACGAGAAAACGAAAAAACGAGATTTTGGCTGGATTTTCGTTTTTTGGTTTAGGGTAGGACAACGGATAAACGACTTTAAATTTCATTTTACACATGTAGGCGGTGCTGAAACGCCCACTTTCCTCTAATTGGTCAACCAAATCTGCACTCGTGACGTCGTCCTCAAAATAACAGCCTTACACGCAGGCTTTTAATTATTATTATTTAATTATATATATAAACAAAGTTTACATATTCTATCATTTGAACTACACACAGCTAGCTGGCTTACATTCATTGCGTATGTATAAATTAAATAAAAACGTAAATTAGCAGTATTCTTAGACATTTGTCATTAAAATAAGGTCATAGTTCACTGCCAAGCTTCTTGCTGCTGTGCACCAGATGCTGAGCAAAGATGGCCGTTTCCGAGCAGCACCTGCTTACATGATTGTTTCAGAGCTATTGTAGGCCTAAATAATAGCCTACTCTGTATAAAATAATAATTTATTATTATTATTATTATTATTTACTTAGTTATTGGTTGTAAGAACACATTGGACCCTGCATGGGGCTAAAATAAATGGTACCATTTGTTTCTATTGGATTTTCTCCTATTTTAATTTAATATATGCCTTTAGCCTATTGTAAATATTTATTTGATAATTAATACTTTTTTATTGCAACGTCAAAGTAGGCCTGCTTATTATTATTATTTTTTGTTATTATTTTGTTGTTGTTGTTGCTGTTGTTGGTGTTATTATTATTGTAGCAGGCACATAGCCACAGGTGTGGCAGAGTGTGCTGGTGCCACCCAAAGTGGCATCTTACACCTGAAAATAGATGCCTTTGCGCTCAAGCGCGCGCAAAAAAACTTGCACAGGCAAAAGTAATGATGAATGTGTTGAAGGAAAAAAAAACATTCAAATTATTTGTTAATAAAATAGTGCAACATTATTCTCAGTCAGTGTAGGCTGAAAAAATTAAGATCGCCAGCATTTCAAGGGTGGTTTTATTTTCAGTTCATTGCTGTGACGCGCTATATTTAACTAAGGCTGCATGAGACTGCGCATCTTGCTTATTTTCTCTATTTTATCTACAGAACATATCATACAGTCCAGGTTCTACCGTTCTAGTGAGTGTGGGGCATTGCTTTACAGTGGTAAAGTGGATTATTTCTTGGCAAATTCATAATGATTCACTTTGTTTAGTAATAAATTTCATAGTTATAAAATAACTAAATTTTTTCAAGAATATGTTAACACTTTCAACTATTTAGGATTATTTATTGCATCAAAAGTAATTTCAAAGTAACATTAAATGTACGTATAAACTACTTAATTTGTGTGTAAACACCTAAGATGCAAAAGGCTTATTTAGACCAGAATAGGCCCACTAAATGCAACGTGCAAAGTATGTAAACTTATGACTTGAAATGTCTTAAATGACTAAATGTAAGTTAAGTTTTTAAATAACTTAAGTTTAACTTAAATGATTTAACTTAAACTTTAAACTTCAAATTAACAGAGTATGGCAAATAAAGTGTTTATTAAATGGAGATCAGGTGTCTATCTTAATTATAATTATTAAATTATTAGATATTATGACACTATAATTCAGTGGTGTATTGGAGAGTACGCAGGCAACCTTTTAATTAATTAATTTTAAATAAGTGGTTTATCCTAAATAAAATACAATGGGATCGGTGGATGTGCAATGAATAGTTTGAAAACCCCTGGTTCAGACTAACAGAAAAGTTAGCTGTCTGTGCGCTTCGCTAATAACTTGCCATTTGCTCTTTTTGGTGCTGCCAGATGCATTTATATTGCATAAAAAAATAATAAAAAAGGTAATTCGGTAAAGCGCGCAATGCGCGCAGAAATAAGCACACTATATGCATATGTCGAATTGAGTTCTCTTTTTCTTTAATCAAGACTTTTCCATTCGAGGAATTACAGTTATTAATAGCTTAGTCCTTATAAACGATCAGTTTATAAAATACACAATTTACGGATCAAGCCTAATGAAGAATAAGAAGAATATGCAACGCATTATGATCCTTGAATGATCAGAGCGCATTTATATAAACTATATATTTTATATAATCCATAAATATTAAAAAATATTATACATTTAAAGTAATGGAACATTATATGTTATAAAATCTAAACTATTATTTAGGCTACAGGCTAAATAAAGGCGCCTTTTCGGGGCTGTTCAGCGCGTGCGTCAAAGAAAAGACATGACACAATCTCAATAAAAACTTGTTGTTTATTTACAATATCTAAAGGGATATAAAACATCTAACATGCATCTCCATTGTCAACGAGTTTCTGTGTTCTGCATCCTTCACAGACCGAGGTCTTATTCCGAGGTAATCTGTAAATATTCTCATTTGGTTCTGGCACATTCTTGATTAAAGATGAAACTGACCGGCGCAACGGATGATTTGTCATTTAGAGTGAATACAGTTATAATACAGGTTATGGAACTATGAATATTTCACTTTAATTTCACATTATTATTTTATTAAACAAACAAACCAGTTTGTGTTTTGGCGCTGCATGCAGCGTATTGTGGATCTTATTTTGAAGCATTGCACTTCAAATGTTATTCCTTCTTTTTATTTTTATTGTATTTTTAATATTTTTAATTATACAAAACAAAATTGGTTCTAAACAGATACATTTTCCTATAGGCTATGATGAAGTGTATATTTTTGTTCACACAGGTCCTATACAAAACTGTGTGGATGGTTGATTTGTTTCTCTGTGAAAATCACTCATTTAATAAGCAAAACAGGCCAAAATGTTGTTTAGCTTGCGTCAAACTGGATGGACAATTTACAATATATTGAATACAAAGGCTGGTTATTTTATGCAATGAGGGACAATAGGCCTATTACAAATTAAAGAAAATTATTTGCATATTAAAACGAAAATATATAATACAACAACAGATCCTACCTCGTAAGAAATGACTTCAGATAATGAAAATAAGCATCAAGTTTTTTTGAGATTGTGTCCTCTAATTCAGTAGTGTAGTGCATTCGCGAGGGTTTCCTCCGGGTGCTCCGGTTTCCCCCATAGTCCAAAGACATGTGGTACAGGTGAATTGGGTAGGCTAAATTGTCCGTAGTGTATAAGTGTGGGTGTGTATGTGTGGATGTTTCCCAGAGATGGGTTGTGGCTGGAAGGGCATCCGCTGCGTAAAAACAAAAGTTGGCGGTTTATTCCGCTGTGGCGACCCCAGATTAATAAAGGGACTAAGCCTACAAGAAAATGAATAAATAATGTGCAATACTATTTTAAAATACGTATCAATAACCTTATATGTGAAATAGCAGGGCCCGCTGTAGAACTTTCTCAAGAAGAGCAAATGTCAAATTATTAGCACAACGCACATGCAGCAAGCTCATCTATTGTGTTGGTTTGTCGGAACTACTAGACACTATTTTTTATCAACTATAATGTGTTTAATTAGTTAATTTGAAATTAATTTAATTATTCCAGCAATAATTGTTGAGTTAAAAAGAACAGGCTTATTGCACTTAAACTTTTTTAGGTTCGGCTCTCAAATTAGTAAGGTTATGAGTAAATGTTATTTAAAATATTTTGCAAAGCCTGCCATGTAGCCTACAATAACAATAACAGCAAATTACAAAAAATAATTAAACAGGTCTTTGGCGTTGCAATAAAATAGCATTATTTATAAAATAAATAATTACAATATATAATTAAAACAGGAAGAAATAAAATAAAAACAAATGGTACCCTTTGTTTTTATAGCAGGGCCCAATGTGTTCTTATTCTGGTTCTGCTAACAACTATTAAAAAGAAAAAAAAAAAGAAACAATAAAAACACTAGTAAGTGATAATAATAATAATAATAATAATAATAATTGTTATTATTATTATTATTATTATAGTAATAATAATAATAATTATTATTATAAAGCCCTTGCTCTGAAACAATCATACAAACCAGGTGCTGCTCGGAAATGGCTTTCTTTGCTCAGCATCAGGTGCACAGCAGCAAGAAGCTTGGCAGTGAACTATGACCTTATTTTAATGACAAATGTCTAAGAATACTGCTAATTTACGTTTTTATTTAATTTATACATACGCAATGAATGTAAGCCTGCTAACTGTGCGTGGTTCAAATGATAGAATATGTAAACTTTGTTTATATATATAATTAAATAATAATAATTAAAAGCCTGCGTGTAAGGCTTTTATTTTAAGGACGACGTCACGAGCGCAGATTTGGTTAACCAATTAGAGGAAAGTGGGCGTTTCAGCACCGCCTACATGTGTAAAATGAAATTTAAAGTCGTTTATCCGTTTTCCTACCCTAAACCAAAAAACGAAAATCCAGCCAAAATCTCGTTTTTTCGTTTTCTCGTAAGCAAAAGAAAAACGGCCGTTTTCTCCATTTCCTTTATTCCGTTTGAAAATGGAAAACAAATGAACAAAACGTACACGGACCGGAAAAAGAAGCATTAAGCGTCGTCACCAGCGCCAAACCATTTCTTGTGAAATAAATCACTTACTCGACCTCGCATAGACACAATCATCAAAAATAACTGTTATGTTGCTTAATGCCCGTCAGAATTGGGAAAATAAACGCTACCGTTAAGTTGAAATTGTTTAGAGCCACTGTGGCTGCATCTTTAGCTAATAGCTGGCAGATTAGCACACTCACCTTCTCTGTGAATTTGACAAGAATTATTTTAAGTTTGCTCTGGTGGCTTTTCCCATAAATGTGTCCTTTTCCGGAAAAGTCCGTTTTTCCGCAGATTGAGCAATAAAATGGACCCATTTGTCTGCAAAGAGTTCGTTTCTTCAGCGAAAGCCCACGCTAACATTCGCGTTGTGTTTTCCAAACAGCGACGTAATGTGCCGTTCAGTCTGTAATAGCGCCATCTGGTGGTTGGGATGAAAAAATGCATTTTCCCCTTCAAGGATACTATTGCCTAATAAAAAAAAAATAATAATAAAATAAAAAATATTTTTTTTTTACCTACATCTATATTCTTTTAAATCCTGTTAATTAATCCTGTTTTCCTTAGATATTTTACTAAACTTTCATTGTTATCGTTTCCAAGTATAATTTTTACGCTGATTTCTGAAAAGTTTTGTTTTATAATTTCTTTCTTTAATATTTCTCTTTCTATTATGAATTTCTTGCAGCAACATAAAACATGTTCAACTGATTCCTCCTCCTGACAATCATCACACAATCCAGTTGGATGTTTTCCTATTAAATGTAATGTTTTATTTAAGCCTGTGTGTCCCATTTTTAACGGTGTTATTATTCCTTCTATTTTATTATTTCCTTTACCTTTCCTCCAATTTCCTACTTTCTCTTGTAATCTATAGTAATGTCTACCCGTTATATCCCTATCCCAATTATACTGCCACTGTTTTAATATATTCTTCTTCACTATAACTTTTGCTTCTGTTTTACTTAACAAGATATTCATAATTTCGTCTAGTTTGCATGCTTCCTTAGCTAAAAAATCTGCTGTTTCATTTCCTTTAATTCCTATATGTGCTGGAATCCACATAAATACTGTTCTAATATTTGCTCTCTGAAGTCTAAATAAAATTTCATATATTTCATATATGCAATCCTGTCTGTTCTTTGATGTCATTGACTTGATTGAACTTAATGCTGAATAGGAATCTGAACATATAACTACTTTCTTTAATCCACTTTCCTCTATCCAATAAAGCGCAGCAATTATAGCCATCAGTTCTACTGTATATATTGTTAGGTAATTGGTTGTTCTTTTCTTAATTGATATGTCTAATTTTGGTACAAATACACCAAACCCTGTTCTGCCCAAATCCAAATTTACTGACCCATCTGTGTATATTTCTGTATATTTTTTATATTTTGTCATAATTTTATCTTCAATTATTCCAGACATATTAGCGATGTTTCTATAGTCCTGGCTATTGCTAAGTAATTCCAAATCAACTAATCCTAAAGGATATAACCATGGTGGTGTTGTTGCTATTGGTACTGTTTTGTTAAAGCCTTTATCAATAAATTCCATCTCTTTAGCTACTTCCATGCTATCTCTTCCAAAAAAGAGAGTTTTGTTTTTTTCATATTCCCATCTTGGAATAAGAATTCTTTTTGCTGGATTACTATTTATTTCCTGCCCTTGTAGATTTATCCAATAATTCATCATTATTTGTTTCCTTCTTAGCTCCAGTGGTATTTCTCCCATTTCTACATGAAGTGCTGAGATTGGAGTAGTTTTATAAGCTCCACAACATATTCTTAATGCCTGGGCTTGTATAACTTCTATTTTTTGCAGATTAGACTTAGAAGCTCTTCCATATATGAAACACCCATAGTCTAATACTGATCGAACCAATGCTACATATATATGTTTCTTAACGCATTTCTACTCGCTCCCCATTCAGTTCCAGACAGACACCTCATTATATTTAATACTTTTTTGCATTTGTTAACTAGCTGGTTAATATGTTCATTCCAAGTTAGTTTTGTATCAAGCCACATTCCCAAAAATTTAAATGACTTTACCTGCTCCAGTTTCTGTCCATACATATTAATTTCTATGTCGCAGATTTTTTTCCTAGTAAATAATACAGTTTTTGTCTTTTCAACTGATAACTTGAAACCCCATGAATATGACCATTCCTCCACTAACTTTACAGCTTCTTGTATCTTTTGTTTAACATGTTTAACATTCCTTCCTCTCTTCCACAGAGCTCCGTCATCTGCAAACAGTGACCGTCCGATATCACTTTGAATATTGGAAAATATGTCATTTATCATTATTGTAAAGAGAATTGGGCTTATTACACTCCCTTGTGGGGTTCCATTCTCTACCACATATCTTTTTGATAATACCTTACCTATTCTAACTTGAATAATTCTTCCAAATAAAAAGTCTTTTATCCAGTTAAATATTCTTCCTGTAATTCCTAATTTGTTTAATTTAATCAATACTCCTTCTTTCCATACCATATCATATGCCTTCTCTATATCAATAAATACTGCCAATACTACCTCTTTGTTTACCTGAGCTTTTCTAATTTCTGTTTCTAAATAAACTATAGGATCCATAGTACTTCTTCCTCTTCTGAATCCACTTTGATACATTGATATAAAACCTCTGCTTTCTACATAATGGTTTAGTCTTTCTGTTATCATTCTTTCCATAATTTTTCCAATGTGAGAAGTAAGTGCTATTGGTCTATAATTACTTGGATTTGTAGCGTCCTTTCCTGGTTTTCTAATAGGAATAATAATAGCCTCTTTCCAGCTCATAGGAATTTTTCCTTCCTCCCATACCTTATTATACAATCCTAGCAACTTACTCATAGCTAATACATCTAAATGTTTTACCATCTCATAGCATATATTATCTTTACCTGGTGCTGTTGCCTGAAATGTTTCTAATGCCCTCTTCAGTTCTCCTAAAGTAAACGGAGCATCCATTGAACTATCTGTTTTCTCTTTTTTATCACTTATGCCTGGATATTTTGCTTTTGTTCTTTCTCTACTTCTCAGTCCCTTTTCTGTCAAATTATTTGAACTATATACTTTAACAATTTCTTTTGCAATCATTTCTGCTTTTCCTTCTTCTGTACTCGCTAATTCCTCCCCTGCTTTTAACACTGGATATTGCCATTGTTTTTTAATTCCTCGCAGGAGTTTTGGCCATTTCCAGGCTGGTTTCCAGCCATTTCCAGCCTGGTCTTAGCTGGTCAGGCTGGGAGATGACCAGCTAAAACCAGCTTGACCTGCCTAGCCAAGCTGGGAGTCCAGCCAAAACCAGCTATATCCAGCTTAAACCAGGCCGGTCAAGCTGGCTTCAGCTGGATTTGGCTGGTAATTTTCCAGCCTGACCAGCTAAGACCAGGCTGGAAATGGCTGGAAACCAGCCTGAAAATGGCCAAAACCCCTCTAAAACCAGCCTGGTCAACCAGCTAAAACCAGCCAACCAGCCTAGGCTGGTTTAAGCTGGATTTTTCAGCAGGGAGCTCTGCAGTGTTTAGTTTGAACACACACTTACTAAATAATTCAGCAGGCTTGTTGAAAACCTACAGGTAAAGCTGCGGTCACATATACTGCACTGTTCTCCCCATAGACTTCAGTATCAAAACATGACCTCTCTGTACAGAAATTTAAAAAATGAAGCAATCGCTCACTTTTTTTAAATGTCTAATCATCTTGTTTTTTTGTGTTTTTTTTTTTTTTGAGGAAAAACAATACTGGCATTTAACTATCGATATTTATTTATTTTAACTCATTAATTTGACATGTTTATTGGTGCTTATATTTTCTATAATTTAAACCATACAACAGTACATTGGACAGCTACAGTGCCAGTAAAGCTTTCAAATAAAAGTCCAAAAAAGTAAAGGAAGATTTGACTTTCTTTGGTGATGGCCGACATCACAACATGCCGTAACTGTCCTTCAGGTGGTATAGCCGGCATTAAAACAAGCCTTCTGGCTTGACTGAAATGCAGTTATTTCCTTGTCGTTATTGACAGTTTGTGTTTCATTAATATAGGATGTTGTGGATTGTGGACATCGATGATGTTAAGCATGTGTTTATTCAATGTGCAGCAGAAAAAAAAGTCTTTCAGTAGTGCATGTAGCTGTTGGTAAAGTTCTCGCCCAGATCAGAGCGAGTTTTTGTGCCAAATACAGCGCTGCATGCAATAAACTCACACTCAGTCAGGCAAAGTAAAGGTCTTATTGCCTAGGATGTTAATCAAATTAATCAAGCTCTAGCCACAAATAAAATAGGCTATTTTATTATTTTAAGATTTTAGATAACGGGTTAATAATTTTTTATTATATATAGTTTTATCCAAGTCAATGAAATAACTGTAATAAATAAAATATGTTCATAAGAATGTGGTGGGCCAGTGAGACTGCTCTATGGTTTCAAAACCCTTTTTAAACTGTATTGTTTAGACCTGTATAATTTTTTATATTAAATTTTGTGTTGTTCACTTGTGGATGTCTGATAACTAGCGCGCTTCCGCTAAGCTAGCTGTGGTAGCTTGGCAACAGAGCCACGACGTCAACACACAGGATCTGTTGGCAAAGTTCAGCACGGAAAATTCCAGGCCGAGAATGGTTTGCAATCGTAACATGCCGTTCCAGGGTCAGTGGAGAAACAACCATAACCATACCGAACTGTTCTTAGAATGATTTTGGCATGATAGTGGAAAAGCAGGCAGCTGTAGTGTATCCTGTATAATAATCTATTTAAATTGTGTCTTAAATAAATAAATAAAAAGCGGCATTAATTCTCGCCCTCTCAGGGTAGGTACACACAGTGCGTACAGCTGTAAAGCTGCCAATAGTATCTGGATGCAGCCTTTATGATGCAAGCTGCATCACTACCCATAGACTCCCATATAACACACACAACTGCGTCAAACCAGAAACGCAAGCTTGTGCAACAAGTTTTGCAGTTTGCTGCGTTGCAAAGTTCAAACTTGGTGAACTCTGACCTGCGAAATCACATCACTTGACTGCATGAGACCAATCGAGGATCAAAACATGACCTCTCTGGACAAAAATTTAAAATATAGAACAATAGCTCACTTTTAAAAAGTCTAATTATCTTGTTTAATTTTCCCCGTTTCGCAGCGACATATGCAGAATTATGCAATCTAAGAAGCAGCTAGGGTTGGATCGGTTTAGGGCTGCGGCCCTCCAGGAACTGGCTTTGACACCCGTGAACTAACACATAGAATATCAGGAAGTGGCACAATCATCCCCATTGGAAAATTAGTCCAACATTAGAACCGATAACTCCTCCCCTTCATCATCAGCTTCTTTGTGAGCAAATCTGCAACTGTTGTGAGCAAAAATGCTCAATAATCCACACATTTTAAATTTTAAGTGTGAATGCACTACTTACTGTATTCCATTTATACTACAAAATGGTGAAGAATAGTGCATAAGTACAGAGTTTGGGACACAGCTCTTGTTTTGTGTTTATTTAGAAGAAAAAAAATCATAAAGTTTAGATCTACTGATTTCAATTAAATAAGGAACTTTTCGGGTGAACTATTCTATTTGAAACTTAAACACTACCTTCAAACAGCGCATCTACATTCCACACACACACACACACACACACACACACACACACACACACACACACACACACACACACACACACACACACACACACACAAGCTTTTGGAAATCATTATATCTGGTTTGATGCTCTGGAAAAATATTATTATTATCAGCAATAACTAAATCAAAAGTGACAGAAACAACAGGTATAAAAGTTAAAGACACTAAATCCTAAGAACACATTAATAAAACACACACATATGCACATAGACCACTCCTTTTTGGCTACATTAACAAAACACAAACTACAATAACATGTTGATGCATTTATATTTATTTTATAAGGCATTTAAATCACAGAGGAAATGAAAACAGACACAAAAAGAAAATTACATAACAATAATAGTAATAATAATAATAATAATAATAATAATAATAATAATAATAATAATAATAATAATAGAGGAAAAGATGCAAACATTCACAAGCTTGTGAAGGGGAAAAAAACGTTGGCAGGTTCAGTTCTCCAGCCTGATGATGTGATTGGTGGATCACAGCTCTAACAAGGCTGGAATCATATCTGTAAGACAGAGATTGTGTGTAGAGTGAAATGAGTTCAGCATCAGCTGTGTGCTTGTGTGTGTGTGTGTGTGTGTGTGTGTGTGTGTGTGTGTGTGTGTGTGTGTGTGTGTGTGTGTGTGTGTGTGTGTTTGCTAAAGACTGACCGGGGTAGTTCATACTCCTCCTGAGTAACCTAAAGGAGTCCTCAGTCAGAGTGTGGATCTCGTCTCTCAGTCTCTGCCGGCCATCCAGCGTCAGGTGCCACAGACAGGACTTCCTCTTTCCATCTCCAGAGACCTGCTGCGGTGTCTTCTTGAAGCTGTTGCTGAAGCAAAGATTATGGCGGATTGTGTTCTTCCACCCGTCCGGAGCAGTCAGAAAAAAGGGGAAGTGCTCTCTAGAAAGACAGAGCAGAAAAAAAGAATGATCAGAGGCAGGGAATTAATTGGTGATTTTTTTTATAACAATTTTTTGTGTTTTTACACTGTATTAAAAATGAAATTTAATAAAATGATGATTAAAACTATTTATGCACACCCACAACTTGTACAACTGTTACATTTTATCTGTATTGATTGTTTAATTCATATGAATTGTATTTTATATTCATTTACTTACCTATTTAAATATTAGTATAGTAATAATATCCTATTTTAATATATTAGTATAGTAATAGTATTATATTTAAATAATAATTAATATAAAATAAGACCAAATACATTTCTCAACTATCCTACAAATAAGGTTAAATAATAATTTAATAATAATAATAATAATAATAATAATAAATATTATTAAAAATACAAAGTTATTTATTTTTAAAGTATGTTTGTCCTCCTTTAAAAAAGTATTATGAAACGGAATTGTTTTATTTGAATTAAAATTAACCAAACATTTGGTTTTAATTATTATAATAATTTTATTAAATATATTAACATAAATATAAAAAAAACATAAATAAAGTAAAATCCAAAGTGAATTTATTAATTATAATGTACACATTTCATTCTTTTCAAAAGATTGAGTTTTTATTTTTTATTTTATTATAATATGAAACATTATAATAAATATTAAATATTGTAATATTATATTATATTAATTGGGGGACCAGTTAAAATGCTTAAATGGCAAATTATTTTTAAATAAATAAATAAAAGAACAAACAATTGAATAAACTACAACAACATATTTTACAAATTAGAAATAATAATAAATTGATTTAACTTAACTTTGATTATTGTTTGATTCAAATACAAATATAATAAATGATCTAAATATAAAAAACGTGAAAGGTTTTCTTCAATTATTATTCACACACACACTCCACTGTACCCTGGATCTCTGTTTAATCCCCTTAGTTTAGTGTTTATGTGTAAGCATATGTGTGTGTTTGTGTATGGAGCGCTCGGAGACCTGGTGAAGTTGTAGATCTGCTGGACGTTGAGGCTGCCGCTGCGGCTGCTGCTGAGGGCCATGGCGATGAGGATGCAGTAGTTGACAGGAGGTCGAGGCCAGACGCCGCTCTTCAGGCTCATGCTGTCCTGCAGGGCTCTCTGGAGACGTCGGCTCTGAGTCAAACCCAGCCTACGAGTGTTTGCCTTCGGGGTCCTTCCCTTACGAGTGCCCTTCACCTTCCGGCAGATTGGCACATCCACAGACGAAGCGTCATCTTCATCTGTCAGCTGAGGTGACATAGTGGGGATGCATTATAGACTAGCTACACTGTGATTCCACATAATTCCTTTATGTTGTCTTAACCAACCTATTAAGTTAGCTTGACTGCTTTTAAATGAATGGAACATAAAACAATTAAGTTGTCCTTCTTCTTTTCGGCTTAGTTCCTTTATTAATCAGTGGTTGCCACAGCGGAATGAACCGCCAACTTATCCAGCAAATGTTTTACGCAGCGGATGCCCTTCTAGCTGCAACCCGTCAATGGGAAACACCCATATACTATACAGCCAATTTAGCTTACCCAATTCACCTATACAACATGTCTTTGGTATTGTGGGGGAAACCTGGAGGAAACGCATGTGAACATAGGGAGAACATGCAAACTCCACACAGAAATGCCAACTGACCCAGCCGGGACTCGAACCAGCAACCTCCTTGCTGTGAGGTGACAGCGCTACCCACTGCGACACTACGTCCCCACATAATAATAATAATAATAATAATAATAATAATAATAATATTGATAATAATAATAAAGGGCAGTTCATTCCGCTGTGGTGACCCCTAGATGAATAAAGGGACTAAACCAAAGAAAAATAAATGAATGAATAAATGAATGAATTATAGAATTATAATATTAGAGAAACACATATATGCAAAAAAAGAAAATAAAACCAAATCAAATGAGTAAAATAAGCAAAACTAAACAATTCAAAATATAATTAAATAAAACAAATGAAATGAATAGAAATGCTAATTTCAGAAATAAAATATAATAAATAATATTATCAATAGCTAAAATATAATTATTTAAAAAATCAAACTCTAAATATAAAACAAAATCGAAATAAATACTACATTTGAACTATAAAATCAAACTAAATAGAGGCAAGTGTGTAAACAAGTCTCCTAAAAAATTATACTAAATACATTTTAAAAAATCCACACTACTCATTATCTAATAAATCCATTATTTTTACAATGCAGTATTGGGCAAGTTACTGCCAAACTGTAATATTAATAGTTACTGTCAAATTAATTAGCTACTTTACAAAATTACAGTCTCGGAATAATGTAAAATAAATAAATAAATAAATATAAGCTTTTTGTCAGTGAACGAGTGTAATGTAGTGATGGCTGTGTTTACGGTTTCACCGCACAGTAACATTTATTCAGCATCGAGGGTGATTTGAAACCTGTATTTTCTTTATTGTTTGCAACTGAAAGAATGGATTGTTAAAAGTATTAAGTTGAAAGAAAGATTGTATTATTTATTGAGATTATTTGATTTAATCTCCAAAACATAATATCAACATGACCTTATTTTCTGGGGGGTAAACAATTATGTGGAATGAAAATATGTGCAACTACAATTCAATCCTTATCATGTTTTAAAAGAATACCTAGTGGTATCATTTTATTTCACTTTAAAGTATTTTACTTCATCCTTGACACAATCTGCATAAAACAAAACTTTAAACTGATCTAACCTTTTTACAAACAAAATTGAAAATGTACAACTTACTTATAAAAATTAGTACCAAACCATTAAATAAAGCTGTAATGATAAAAACAATAACTAACATAAATTAAAGCCTGGCAAGTTAAATAATTATGATTTATTATTAAAATATTTTAAACATGGTTTACTTGTGATTTATTGATTTGCAGTTGAAGTCAAAATTATTAGCCCTCCTGAATTATCAGTCCCTCTGTTTATTTTTCCCCCAGTTTCTGTTTAATGGAAAGATTTTTTTTCAACATTTCTAAACATAATAGTTTTAATAACTCATTTCTAATAACGTGATTTTTTGCATCTTTGCCATGATGACAGTAAATAATATTTTTCAAGACACTTCTATTCCAAGGCACGTGCAATTTAAAGGTTAATAAGTTTAACTAGGCAAATTAGGGTAATTAGGCAAGCCACAATGATTTTTTCTGTAGAAAGAAAAAAAGATTGCTTAAGGGAGCAAATAATATAGACCTTAAAATAGCTTAAAAACCCATTAAAAACTGCTTTCATCCTAGCTGAAATAAAACAAATAAGACTTTCTACAGAGGAAAAAATATTATCGAAAATACTGTTTTTAATTTTTTGCTCTGTCCAATTTTAATGTGGAAATATTTAAAGAAAAAGACATTTACAGGAGGCAAATCATTTTTAATTCAGCTATATGGTTATTTCAAGAAGCTGATTTTATGGAGTTCTGGGTGTGTTTGTGCATTTAAAAACACACCTGGTATTCGCTGGAGACAGAGGTGTCCTGCACAGACTCATTCAGACAGGTCTCGTCAGGCAGCAGCGGCGGGTCGGAAACAGGTGTGCTGCTTCTTGGCACTGCTGGTTTTGGTGGGGTTGTCATTTTTGGTAGGTTACTAGGGTATTTTATGGGGCAAGCTAAACTAGGATTCACCATCAACCATAGATTTGGCTGGATTTCAGGATCTTTAGAGGACAAAAATGGCAAGAAACAATGAAAATACAATGTTTGAAGTGCACAGTAACAAGATGTTTGGGGGGATTAAACAAAACTAGAAAATGTGCAAACAGCATTCTTATATTCTTTCTTAGAGAATCCAGTGCGATTTTACAGGATAATTTGTAATTCTTGAAGGCCTAAAACAGAGTTTTATACATATAGTTTATAGTTTACAGCTAACCAAAATATTTACAAATGATAAAAATAAAATAGGAAACAACAACAACAAAACTAAATAAATGAAATACATAAATATAACACAACTAAATAAGTATAAAAATAAACTAAAGTTAATTAATACAATTTAAAACCATATTATTACATATACAAAAAAATAAAGCATTTAAACAATAACTGATTTTTTTAAGTAATATATTTATAAAGCTCGTTTCAAACTAAATGACCAAAATAAAAACACTCAAATAAAAGCTAAAATATATAAATAGAATTCAAATAGAAACAAACAAATTGAACACTCACAGATTAAATTCACTACAAAATATAGAAACTTTCAAAGAAAAATTAAATATTTATTAATTAAAAGCCTAAATAAATAAACAATCTTCGTAAGTGAACCATCATATTTGCGCCTCATTATAAAAATTAAATCCTCTGACATAAGGAAGAAATTGCTTTGGGTGATTTGTGTATGATAAACTGCAGAGGTGGTGCAGTGATTTTAGCCAACAGACACACACCTCTGTGGGGGAGTTCGAGGCTCCTGTGCGCGGCTGGTAAAGAGGATCTTCTCGAGATTCTGGCGTAATGCCACTGCGCCAAATACTGGTCAGTCCGCTTCTCATCTGACAAGGCCACACACTTCATTCAGACAACTGGAAATCACACACACTTCTAACGCAATCACTCAATGGGTTAATTTACCGTGGTAAAATTGATCGGTCGTCGTCGTCAGCTTTATTTCCTCATTCATATCCCAGTCGTGTAAGCCGCTGGTTAAATGAAGTTCGAGAAACTTGCTTTTAGACTGAAGTTGTAAAAACATTTTATCGACTATGAAAAAACATTCAGCAAAACGTTCGCTAACTTATAATCTCTTTTATCCAACGATATATGGTTATTATAGTATTAAGAAAGATATGCGATGTTGTGGTTAATTTCCACAGGTGGTAATCATTAAGCTTCATTAGGATTCAACAGTATTCGACAAGCTTTCGCTGATCACAACGATTCAAAAATTTCTCATAGTGTTTGTAAGATGTTTTTTTGTATTATTATTTTTGGATTATTTTAGTACTAGGTGTGTTATAAAACGACCAGCTTTTTTGTGGTGATTTGCACTGGTTTTGCCTACCCCTAAGAGTTAGAAAACATGGCAAAATGTAACTCGTCATGAAGCCGATTCGCATGGTCCATATTACTCTTTTAGAAAACAATGGCAGCTTTAAAAATCTTTGGCAGCTTAACTTGTTGCCTTGTTTTTAGGCAGTGCCTTTGCAGGCAGCATGAAGGCACCAGGCTCAAACTGATTTTAGACAGACTTCTGAGGCAGCATAACTCAGGTCAGATTGCATTTTTTTTTTACTGAGTTTTTGTGGTACAGCAAAAAGTTAAGACTTTATTTTACAAAGATTGAAAGCATAATACGTTATGGATTTACTGCCTGATATGGAAATAGTTCAATCTAAAGCCAATCTTTGAAGGTTTGGTGGTTTTGAAGTCAGCAATGAGAATCATTGGGAAAAGGTAATCATTGGAATTGTCCTATGAGCTATCAATTCTTGATGAAACTATTCAAATGTTATTTGTCAGTTAGACTTTTAAATATGTAATATTTGTGTTGATTAAATGTTTGTGTCGTCTGTTTTTGTTCGGTGTATGCAAATGTGGGCCTAGGGTCCAAGACAAATTTCCCCATTGGGGACAATAAAACGTGTAAACAAACAAACAAACTAACAATACAATTTAATTATGTTCTTTTCAGCTGTAGAGACTTTCGGTGATAACTAAGGGAATATATTCTCACTACAAAACTAATTACAGCTACTAATTATTACTACTAATTTTTAGGTCAACTGTCAGAAAAGATCAAACTTTATTTTGATGGTTCGTTTGTTGAATTTAAGTTACATTGCATTTACATGCCAACTAATTCTCAATAGATTATAATTAAACTGTTAGGTTGGGGTTAGGGTTAGTGTATGTTGACATGTACTTGCAAAGTTTCTTATAGCCAGTTAAATGTGTGTTGAAGGATCGTTATCAACAGATATTAGGCATACAGTCTACTAATACTCAAATGGACAATCAAAATAAAGTGTTACCGAAAAGAAATTCACTGGATTGTGGGATATGAAAAGCAGTGAAGGACATATGATAACTTCTAAATTCAATCAAAAGAAAAAAGCTCCAGTGATTTAAGTGGTGCAGTATTTGGATTCTGACCCTTTATTGACGCCTTCCTCCCTTTGAATGCTGTCTCTGAAGGCAAAGTATTTAATGTAATCAATGAGCACGTTTTTTTTTTTTTTTTTTTTCTCGTTGCTATATATTTTTAGCTGAAAGAGTAAAAAAAAAATACTCTGTGTGGGTTCATAAAAGATTTGGAGCCCTGCTGCATGAAATCAAAGTCATAATCTCTATATTTAAAACTTAATTGGATTGTGTCCCTTTTCGCTGAACGACTTCTAACTGAATGTGCTGGAAATTTGACTTTATATTTTCCTCACTACCTGCATCTCTTTGTTTTACACCAGTGTTTCTCAATGTGGGTCCTCATGCCCAGGATTGAGAACCTTTGTTTTATACAAATGCTATTTTTCTAGTTAGCAGACAAACAACATTTTTTGTGACCTGTAAAAATGATGAAAATGACTTGTGAAACTCACTAATTTTTTAAGCTTTGTGTTGTATATACCATGATTTACCTACAATAGCCATATTTTTAATGTAAAACCATGATTTCTTTAAATAAACTGTCTCTCCTGTACAGATAAACTTTTCAGTTCAAATTATTTTGCCAGTTATGGCATAGAAATGCATTTATGTGTAAAAAAAAAACAAGTCTTGAAATCTATATCAAACAACATGATTTATTTAATTAAAATGTGTCGCAGCATTAGAATTCTTTGGTTGTCCTGTCTCTGAGATTTCAGTTTATTTGAAATACATGTCTAGTCTTAAAAAAAAAGAAATAACTTGATAAAATATTGATCATGTTCAGCTCAGCCAGAGAAGAAGAAGAAGACGAGAATAATGCCAACCAGGAGGAACACCATGGCCAGAGACAGGATGACAGTGATCACCACCATTGCTCCACTGCGTGCCCGAAGACCAGTGTCAATCTGCTGGTAATCATTGACTGAAAAAAAAAGACTAATTAAATTACTATCATAGGCCTATATTACAAGACACTTATTTAAAATCTTTTTTATTAATGCAAAGCCCTTACCATTGGTAGTTGTATTAGTCAAAACTGAGCTTGTGTCATTTCCAATTTTATAAGACATGCTGAAGGAGAATAACATTTGAGTTTATTGGTTAATCTTCAAGTAACTGCTCTGATATAATGAGACAAACAGATATAAACAGATATAAATCTAATATGGGTTTTTATACTAATGTTTTTTAAATAGTGGATCCCTATAAAGTCTCCATAGAAGCTAGTTTCTATCTATTTTTAAGCTTTGAAATTGTGAGAAAAATAAATTCCAGAAACAACTATACACTCACAGTTCTGACTTTTGCCTAATATAAATGTATATCTATATCTATCTATAGAGTTTGTCATATTAATATTTTTTAAAACATAGAATCAAAATTGCAACAAAACATTTGTTGCCAGAAAGTTTATGAAAGCCCACATCATTTTCTAAAAACAACGATACACATAAAAATGCCAAATTAAAATAAAAATATATACACACTTGTAAAAAATAGTTGCAGTCCTGACTATTTCTAATAATTCTAAGTTTTATATCTAGTGCAAGGGTGTCCAAACTCTGTCCTGGAGGGCCAGTGTCCAACATATTTTAGTTACAACCTCAATTAAACACACCTGAACCAGCTAATCAAGCTCTTCCTTGGTATACTAAAACTTCCAGGTCAGTGTGTTGAAGGAAGTTGGAGCTAAGCTATGCAGGATACCGGCCCTCCAGGACCAAGATTGGACACCCCTGCTCTAGCGACTGTGATTTCATATTTCACAATATCTCTGACAGTTTGTCTTGTAAGTCTGACTCACAATTCTCATGATATTTCAGTATATAGAATCAGAATAGATTCACAATTATGACTCTTTCAGTTTATATCTCACAAATGATACTTTTTAAAACAAATATGCATTAACGCTGTGTTTTCCCTCCAATTCTGCCTTTTCTTTAAGTTGTAAGTTCACGTGTTAATGTTAATTTATGCATTTGCTCTGAATTGAATGAAACTTGTGAATTCTAAGAATTGTCAACGTCCAGGTTTGAGATAATTTAAGCTACCTGTATTTTTAAATGTCTTATACTCAGGGATGGCAGTATTTATGATACATGTATTTGAAATAGTTATTTTAAATGCAAAATAGTATTTTGTAATTTAGATTTGATGGGGTTAATGAAAGTGGGTTAATATTTTGTAATAAAATTAGTAGTGGGCCGTTATCAGCGTTACCGTGCTGTGTTAACTCGAGACTTATCGCGGGATTAAAAAAAAAATCTATTTTATTCGTTAATCTATTCTCAAAGTTCGGTTCGGAGCTGGGTCTATTCTATGCAAGCTATGATGACTTTCACCTTGATATTTTAGCACGGATGTATACCTGATCGGTGAGCCGTCTAACAAAAAAAAGTGTCCTTCTGAATCAAATCAGCAAGATGTCCTTCTGGATCTTTCACTTACTTCTGACTTTGTTTACATGGACATCTGTTATCTAGTTATTTGCCTTATTGGCAATTATATAATTAAGGTGTTTACGTGAAGTGCTTTCATGTAAGAGTTTCCTGTCATTTTGGCTGACTTAACTACAGTTTAGCAGTTTCACTTTAACTCATGAACATTTCATTCATGCCCTGTGACAAACTTGGGTATTAGACGCAATGAGGAGTAAGGTAAGGACTGGTGAGAGTGTTATGGAATTTAATAACACGTCAAATGGAAAGAAAAAAACTTCTGCATTTCGCGTTTTTGTGCGGTCCTTTACTGACAGCCGCATGTATGGATCTTGTTGGAAAATACAGTGAAAACTCCTACATGACGGTACTAGTATGACTGCGGTGTTTACTTTAATAATGTCACTATACTATATGCCCACTCCACATCTTAATTCCATTTCTGTTTAGTTCAGTTTTGACTTTAGTTATCAAAAATCGCTGTTTTGAGCTTATGTAGGCCTACAGTTTAAAATTAATGTTTAAATGAATAAACCGTTAGTAAAAACAAGTACATCTTATTGAACATCCCCAATTATCATAGTAGAACAGTTTCTCAAGCAATTTGTGATGCATTTTGGAAACAGGAGATGAGCCCCTGTCCTAATGCGGCACCAGGCACACATATTCTTAATGCCTTTTGCAGAATTTAAATGAGCCATTTTAATCTAGATTAATGTAGATTAATTTCAAGATTACAGTGAGATTCATCTAGATTTAAAACATTATCAATACCCACCTATAATCAAAATACTTTAGTGTCTTGTATTTTTGTATTTTGAAAATAATGGAAATACTGGAAAATAATGGAAAATACTTTGTAAGAAGTCTACATGATGACAAATACTGTATGCGGCCTCTAATTGGAGCTTTTTCAGTTATTTGCCAAGAATTAGATCAAAACAGAAAATTGATTTATATTAAAGAAGGTGGATAATGCTTAGACTATGGAAGGAAATTATGCATCACATCATGGCGATACTTACAATAATTCACAGCTGTTTAAATTGGCAGTGGTATAGTCAATAAAGAGGAAATCTGCCTAAAGGTGTTAAAGGGACTATGTATGATGCACTAATATTTAATAATACAGCAATTTAGTCTATACAGACTAGTCAGACTCCGGTTATATAGCATGAGCAGGATATATATGAAGAGTTTATTTACAAAAAGTGATAACTCAATTTTTTGTACTTTTGAGATTCCATGTTTTTATGTTGAGGGAAGTAAACAAAACAAAGGTGCATACTCATCCTGTGTTTAACTGCCGCCACCACAACAATGATATACTACTGTGTTTGATGTGAGTTTGCACACGCACAACATCTCTGTGCTATTTGTTATTAAACTGTGTTTAATAAAAATACTGCAAATGGATCCCTCTGTGTCAGCCACTTCGTTACAGAAGACTTCGCCAGACATGGATCCCGCAGCCCTGCAGGTCCTTTCCAACGAACTCACAACCCAAGCTCAAGTTCTAGCGACCCACCAGCAACAGCTTGCTCATCTCACGCAGCTAACGGAGGAACTTGTGAGTACCATGCGAAATTTGAAAGTTTTTACCCCAGCGCAACCCACCGCCAGTTAATCAACTCATCAACCTCCGGTAACCTTTACTCCTCATCATACCAGTCCCCGTCTGGCATTCCCTGACAAGTTCTATGGTAACCCTTCCAATTTTAAAGGTTTTTTGCTCCAGGGCAAGCTGTTTGTCGCACAACAACCCCATATTTTTACTGATGAAAACAGCAAGATCGCCTTTGTTTGCTCGTTGCTCTCTGGAAAAGCCCTGGATTGGGCTACTGCAGTCTGGCCGAATAACACCCCCACTTTCCCAACATTCAAAGAGTTTCTCCAGCGATTTTGTGTGGTCTTCGATCATCCCGAGGGAGGTCGAAACGCAGGCGAAGAATTCTTATCTATCCAGCAAAATTATCAACCAGCGGCGGAGTACAGTCCTCAATTTTCACACTTTGGCTGCACAAATTGGCTGGGCTGACGATCCTTTAAAGACTCTCTACCGCATAGCATTGAACCCTGAATTACAGACCGAATTAGCGTGCAGAGATGATGGCAAATCACTCGACCAACTTATTAAACTTTCAATCAGGCTGGATAATCTGCTTCGCACCCAAAAACACTCACCTGTCGCTCTCTCCTGTCCCAGCCAGGAATCCACTCCAGTTTCCTCCAGTTCAGGTGAACCCATGCAACTGGGTCGAGCCCATCTGTCCCCGGAAGAGCGTGAGAGATGCATTAAGAGTAACCTCTGCCTGTATTGCGGTCTTGGTGGTCATACGAAGCTCAAATGTCCAATAAGCCTCCTTCCAAACCAGAATCGGTTAGTGCAACCTCAATTCTTGCCATTAATAAAAGCGCTATGGTTGTCCACATTGTGATATGTTACAGGAACACCAATATTAACACTGTCGTCTTAGTTGACTCAGCTTCATGGATGAGGCTTTCGCTCACAATAACAACATCCCACTAACTTCCTGTGATTTTTACCCCTAGCAGTCACGGCAGTAGCCGATGGAAAGATCACTTACCGCACAGTTCCTCTATCATTACAAACTGGCTCTCTTCATAAGGAAGAATTGGATCTGCTAGTCACCAAATCCCCGCAACATCCCATTATTCTTGGTTTACCGTGGCTGCAGGCACATAACCCATTCATTTCATGGAAAACTGGTGAGATCACAAAATAGAGCGATTCATGTATTGAAAATTGTTTGTGTTCTATCGTGCCTGTTCAGCTCAATAATATGGTTACCTGCCCTGATACCTCTGAGATTTCTATGATTCCCGATGAGTACAAGGCCCATGCATCGACTACAGAGGTTTGAACGAAATAACAGTGAAGTACAGGTATCCTTTGCCTCTAGTCCCTGCTGCTCTGGAACAATTACGCTCAGCCAAATACTTTACCAAGCTTGATCTTCGCAGTGCTTATAACCTCATACGCATCAGGCGGGGCGACGAGAGGAAAACCGGGTTTTCAACGACCACCGGGCACTATGAATACTGGATGATGCTCTTCGGCCTGGCAACGAGGTATTTCAGGACATGTTGAATCAATGGGTCATTGTGCATATTGATGACATTCTAGTCTACTCAGAGACGCTTGAAGACCACCATAATCACGTGCGAGCTGTCCTCCAGAGGCTAATCAAGAACCAGCTTTATGCCAAGTTATGCAAATGCGAGTTTCACCAGACGTGCACATCCTTCCTGGGGTACATAATTAGCACAGATGGAGTCGCTATGGATGAAAGCAAGGTAAATGCTGTGTTGAATTGTCCAAGATTGAAAACTGTGAAAGAGATGCATCGCTTCCTGGGATTAGCAAATTTTTATAGAAGGTTCATTCGCAACTTCAGTTCAGTAGCTGCACCACTCACCTCCCTGGTTAAATCAAGCAACCCCAGACTCAAGTGGAATCCAGATGCCGAAAGAGCATTTAATCTCCTGAAGACCCGATTATCCTCAGCACCCATCCTCTGTCACCCTGATCCAAAGCTCCCTTTCACCCTTGAAATTGACGCCTCCAATACAGGCATAGGCGCTGTATTATCTCAGAAGCAAGCCACATCCAACAAGCTTCACCCGTGTGCTTTCTTTTCCCGAAAGTTAAACTCAGCCGAAAGAAACTCACACATCGCCATTGACTTTATCACCGATCTTTCCCTTTTATGGGTCACACTACCATACTCTCCGTTATCGATTGCTTTTCCAAGGCTTGCAGGCTGATCCCCATACCTAAGCTTCCCACAGCATTAGAAACCGCTGAGCTCCTATGCAACCAAGTTTTTCGATTCTATAGACTTCCAAAAGATATCGTGTCTGACAGAGGTCCCCAATTTACCTCAAGAGTATGGTCTGCATTCTTCAAAAACCTTGACGTCAATATCAGCCTAACTTCCGGCTATCATCCCAGTCCAATGGTCAGGTAGAGCGGCTGGATCAGCAAATTGGAAGATTCCTAAGAACTTACTGACATCAACATCAAGCAAATTGGTGTCGTTTTCTGATGTGGGCTGAATACGCCCAAAACTCCTTGTGGAAAGCAGCCACTGGTCTAACGCCCTTTCAAGTCATCCTAGGCTTTTAACCCCCCCTGTTCCCATGGTCTGGCGAACTATCCGAACTCCCAGCCCTCAATCACTGGTTTCAACAGTGTGAGACAACTTAGATCGCAGCCCATACACATCTCTCCCATGCTGTTCGAAGATTTAAGGAGCAGGCCAACTGTCATCGCCGCCCCAGTCCCACTTACACTCCTGGACAATGGGTTTGGCTATCCACTAAAGACCTTCGTCTCAAACTCCCCTGCAAAAAGCTCAGTCCAAGGTACGTTGGTCCATTCACGATTGATTGTCAAATTACACCTGTATCCTATAGACAAAACCTGCCTAATCAATATCGCATCTCTCCTACCTTCCATGTATCACTGCTCAAGCCAGCTGCTGGTCCAGCCGAGGTGGATAGGGAGGTGGCAGCCGGTGATCAGGGTCCCCAACCAATCATCATCGATGGAGAGGGGGCGTACCAGATCCGTGTGATCCTGAGGTCCAGACGCCAGGGGGGACATCTACAAAACCTAATCGACTGGGAGGGGTACGGCCCGGAGGAACAATCGTGGATCAACCGCAAGGACATCCTTGACCCAACCCAAAGTTTCATCGTCTACATACGGAAATGCCGGCCTCTCGTCCCCGTGGTAGTTCCCGGCATCGTGACGCCCCTCACTTCAGGAGCCGTTCGCAGGAAGGGGGCTCTGTCACCGACTCGGTCCCAGTCGTTCCCCTCACTGGCCAGCAGAGGTCATCATCACCGGACTATTGACATTACGTCATCCACTTACACTGATTGCAGACACACCTGAAGCGCATCCAGTAATCACTCCCCACACACATATAAGCAGCACACACACGCTGCTTCATTGCAAAGTCTTGTTCTGCCCCAGCTAACACTACTGAGCGTTTCTCATCCTTGTCTGCCTTCCCGTTGTGATCCTGCTTCGTTTACTCACCCAGTCCTGCCTGTCGCCTGCCTTGTACTTCAGCCTGTATCACGACTTTGATCCTCGCCGCCTGCCTCTGAACTCTAGCCTGCTTACCGACTCTGATACTAGCCGCCTGCCTCTGATCCATGCCTGCATACTCATCCTGTGTTTACTTGCCGCCAGCCCAACAACGATATACTACTGTGTTTGATGTGAGTTTGCACATGCACAACATCTGTGTGCTATTTGTTATTAAACTGTGTTTAATAAAAATACTGCAAATGGATCCCTCTGTGTCAGCCACTTCGTTACACTTTCTCAGAGATGGGTTGCGGCTAGAAGGGCATCCGCTTGCTGGATAAGTTGGCGGTTCATTCCGCTGTGGCGACCCTGGATTAATAAAGGGACTAAGCTGAAAAGAAAATGAATGAATGAATTTCTATAGCTCTCAAGAATCTAAAAAGAGCCATATATTGATAAATAATACACGATAGCGGTTTTAACATTGAGTTATAAAATAGCTTGATAACAAGCAGGAAATGTTCATGGGCCAATGACATGACCACATCGAAATGGTCTATATGGAAATTACTAAAACTGGAATTTCTAGTTTTCAGAAATCATGAATTACGTTAAGTAGGCTTATTGAATAGTTCCATAAAACTAGATTTACGAAAGATTTTGTAAAAAATAAAAATGTATTAACACTTTATACATATTTTTTAAATATTTAATTTTTTAAGAGGTTGAAAAATTCTTTTACCAAGATTATATCAGTTTTCACAATGGGTGGAAACATAATCAACAGATAAAATACTACATTCTAACTTACTATCTGCGTTAAACAGGGCTTTCTGTATGTTTTTTTTTTCACAAAAAATATACCTAATAAACAAAAACAAGTAAAAAATGTGCAGATGGCTACTCATGTACAGGAGCAGAGATGAACGAGGTGGCAGAGAATCTGTTAAACTTGCTCAGAGAAAAGCTGTTGCTATCAAATTTGCTACACGTTTATCAGGAACAAGGGATTGATAGAATAGGCCTATTCATGGAAGGTTTGGGAAAAAGGTTCATGCATACTTGTAAAAGTATTTTGTAGCATTTTCATAATACAAAAATACCGAACTTTATTTAAATAAATTTGTGGCTGCTGTAATTTTAGTTTATTTTGATACACCTAAAAAGGAGGTATGTGGTATTTTATTTTAACATTTCAATGCATTTTGGCCCATCCCTGCACATATTACAGTTAATTAACCCCCCCCCCCCCCCCCCCCAAACACACACACACACACACACACACACACACATATATATTCTTACCTGTATGTTGTGCCATTTTTGAGGTTTCCCAGAAGGTACCACGACTGACTAACAGGACAAGGCTGAACGGTGAAATTCACTGTATCTGCACAACAAGCAAATCATGATGCTGTCATGAGGCTATATAACCACTGGAATATTACAAAACACAATCAGTATACAAAGTGATGCATACTGTTTAGATTGGTGGGCGCTTCTGTGTACAGCAGTAAAACACTTTGGTTTCCATAAATTGAGCAGTCAGGCATTTGGAGTAGAAAAGAGTTGGGGAATGTACTCGCCAGCACCCCATCAGTGTTAGGATTCAGCAAACTGATTGGTATTTCTAAAAAAAAAAAGAAATTAATAATAATAAATAAATATATCTATATCTATATCTATCTATCTATCTATCTATCTATCTATCTATCTATCTATCTATCTATCTATCTATCTATCTATCTATCTATCTATCTATATATATATATATATATATATATATATATATATATATAATTGTAACATGCATGCCAACATAATTTATTGCACAAATTTAGGTGATGTACAGAAAAAAATATTCTTTTTACCTGCAAAGGTTAGGGGACACAACACCCCCAAGATGAAAAGTAAGGCCAGCATTTTGTCCTTTAGAATTCCCTTGTATGAATGAAGAGTGTTCTATATGTAACTGTTGCATGGGAAATTATAAAATAACAGTAAAGCTGAAACCAGACAATCAGGAATGAACTGAATGATTGAGCCAATCACTGGGCACACATAACCGGTTTATCTAGGCGCTTATAAAATAACAGCCCTTCCCTGTGATACACCTTTGGGAGGTCCTCAATCAGGAATGTGTGCTCTAACTGACAAGGTAAATCCTTTTATATTAGGAGTAGGTGAGGAACAATGACTAAAGTTTGGCTAACATTCATGCTTTCCAAACCTATTTGACTTTCCTTCTTACTTCTTTTCTTTTTCATGTTTTTGAAACACAAATGTGCTGTCTATTTTTTAAAGAAACTATTAAAGACAAGCAGTTATGTATAAAATGTTTAATTTACATTTTATTATTCTTTGAAAACAAGATGTAAATAACCTTGGACAGGATGTAAATTTATAAACTTTTGAATTACTGTACTGTTCTGCTACTTTTTTATTCTTTCTCCTTTATATTATGTATTTGTTCCCGTTCTCATTTTAAAACACATTATGCTATTGTACAATCTACACTCACTCTTCAAGTTGGTTGATTACTGATATAAGCATTCATTCATTCATTCATTCATTCATTCATTCTTTCATTCTTTCATTCATTGATTCATTCATTTGTACATTCATCGATTTTCTTGTCGGCTTAGTCCACACACACATTTACACACACACTCTTACACTACGGACAATTTAGCCTACCTGTACTGCATGTCTTTTTCCACACAGAAACGCCAACTGAGCCGAGGTTCGAACCAGCGACCCAGTGACCTTCTTGCTGTGAGGCGACAGCACTACCTACTGCGCCACTGCCTCGCCAGATATAAGTATTAAAAGTGTAATTTGCAAATGATTTGGACT